>NC_026004.2:76331603-76336603 GCF_000442705.2 Elaeis guineensis | reverse complement strand
TACAAAGTCAAGCAACATAGAAAAGAATTGACCTAACATCTATAAGTTCAATTTGAAAGTACATGATTTGATTGGACAAATAGATTAGCTTAATTGAGAATTAAGTTAAGGATTATATGGGATTAAACAGATGATTATGTCCAGCTAGCAAGCAGTGGACATGAGGTGCAAGTTTAATTTTTGGGGATGAATATGATCTGATCTATGATCCAAGAGATTTATGAGAGATTGAATTCATATCCTAATTAATTTCAGATTAGATTTAATTTAATTAGGCTTGATTGGATTAAAAAATTCAAGTTACACTTGGACCAGAATCATAATTAGATTAGGATTGACAGGCTCTTCGAATCTGGTTCAAATCGGATCCAAATTGAGTTAAATATGAAGCAAATTGGTTTAGAACCAAAGAGTCTTAAATATCTGAGACTCTCTCTCATAAAGTGGCCGACTAGATA
The DNA here is from genome assembly GCF_000442705.2 of Elaeis guineensis. Classification (NCBI taxonomy): domain Eukaryota; kingdom Viridiplantae; phylum Streptophyta; class Magnoliopsida; order Arecales; family Arecaceae; genus Elaeis; species Elaeis guineensis. The sequence continues at coordinate 76,336,145 of NC_026004.2, read as the reverse complement.
GGAGAGGACACTATTTTCTTTCCATCCATAGATGTGCGCACATGAAGGGTTCTCGCATGAATTATTTTAGCACTCTCCTTTCTCTCATCCGGTTCCTTTTTGGATAAGGTTAGGAGTCCTAACTAATTAGGTATTTGAATAGATGATAAAGGCATTAACTACAAATAGGGAGGCCCTCTAACAATTAGAGATCATGCAAAAAAATTTGTGCGACAAAATCAGTATCATCGGTGAGAAAGAGTTGGGGTGTGTGATAAGAAAAATAAGAGGGGGTGCTAATTTGGTTCTAAGCATCTTTCCTCTTGGCAATCATCAGTCTGTTGATGGTTGTACTTTTTATTGTATTAGTATATAAATTATAAATAAATAAAAATTATTTTGATATTTTTCACCATAAATTATTTCATCTTCTAATGAACTCCTGTGTTGTGGTGAGTCCTTAGAACTATTTAGACTCGACAAAGGAGGATTTGTCGTTTAGTCCTTAAACATGTTCGCAACCAAATGATACGTTGTTATCAAGGACAACAACGTTTATCAAGCATAGGTCATTGTGTGCCAAATGGGTTGGTTGTCCTCTTAACCAAGAAGTGTGGAGACACTGGTATGGCATACAGGTGAGATGTAAGGGTACATCTGCACTGAACATGACCGACTCTAGAGCCTTTTCTGCTGTCAAGATTTGCTCCGATGGGATATGGGTATAACTATCCCTCCGATCTAAGACCGTCACAGTGACTTGCAAGCAACTCACTGCACTTAGGCACTGGACTACCTGAATTTCTAATTCAATGACGGAAGGCTGCTGGGTGTAGTCAAGTACTTGACTTGTCGGTGCGTGTGTCAAGATGGGATTGACCACTCCAGTTCAGAAGCTATGTACAGTCGTATTTCAATTTAGCAAAACCTTGGCCAGGGTAGTCCTAGTGAGGAGTCATAGGACTGATTGAGTTGAGCACGACTCGGATGATCTAATCAGGGTTGACAGTTTCATCCTGAGTCATCCTAAACACAGGGGTCAAAAGGGATGAATTATACAGTAACCATATTCATGTAGGTTCTGAGTGTTGTGATTATGACTATTCGACCTATTCAGACATCGGGTACCATTACTAGATGGTCACTTCGATTAGTATAGGAATTGGTTCCTGTGCTACCAGCTTAGGTTCGAACCTGTGGGGTCACACACATTAGAGGTTCCTATCTGATCTGATGGCTGATGAAGAGTCCTAATATTCATGGACTATGATTCCTACGTGTCTGGGACTCTGTGATCGAGAATCAAGATTCTCTGATCACGAGTCCCACACATTTTGGGTGCCGGGGTCAAGAGTCCCACTAGTTTGGGACTCTTCGATCAAGATTTCATATTGATGGACTTTGATATCCGATTGCCCATTAAATTTGGACTCAATATTTATGAGAGATTTAATTAGTGATTTGATCATTAATTAACTCAATTTGATTGAGTAATTATTTTAGGATCAAGTTCAATTGAATTGGATTCAGTTGGGTTTGACCCGATTAGGTTAAGAGTTGACCTAATCGTCGAGATGGTTTGGTCCCTGATTTGATCAGGGGCTGGGCTTAGTCAATTTTTGATTTGATTAGAATTTTATTGAGCCTAATTAAGCCTAATTAAGTTGGATTTAATTTAGTCTAATTGTGCTTAACTTATTTTGATTAGGTTGGTTCAATTAAGATTAAACCACCATTTGAATTTGAATCCTTGCGCCACCTCATATCTCTGCGTCCATTTGAATTCACGAAAAGAAACTTCTCGTGAATTTTCTCTCATGCAAAGTCCTTCCCACGCCCACTCTTATGCACCAATCTTTGGATAAAATTGATTAGTTAGCCATTCAAATTCAAAGCATGTTTGAATTTGAATGGATAACTTATCCCTTGCGCCTTCATGCTTATCCATCTTGTGCGCCACTTATCTTACATGAGAAAGAGTTTCTCATGAAATCTTTTCATGCACAAAGCAGCCACACACCTTCTCTTCTCATGCCCAAGTTAGGGCGAGGTTCTCCTCCTGTCCCTAACAGGGCTGTGGGGGCGCATATGGGCGTTGTAGGGCCTCTCCCCCCATCCGATCTAAAGAGAACCGGGCCTTCGACTTTGCTCAAGTTAGGGCGAGGTTCTCCTCCTGTCCCTAACAGGGCTGTGGGGGCGCATATGGGCGTTGCAGGGCCTCTCCCCCCATCCGGTCTAAAGAGAACCGGGCCTTTGACTTTGTTGAGATGAAGTCCCCCTCCCGCTTCCGACATGGTTTGTTTTGATTGCCCTGTCGGTATAAGCTTGTGCCAAGGGAGGAGACATATAGATATGCAACTTTTGTTTAAAATAAAGTTATCAGTAGTACATTCGTAGGTTTTTCGAGCTCCATGATTGTGGGAGGTCTGCTCCTCCGAGCTCCTTGAGGTAATAAGTTTCGGTCCGAACTATTTCTTTGACCTCATACGGGCCTTCCCAGTTTGGGGCGAGCTTCCCTCGATCTTGAGGTTGTGAGACAGCGACTCATCGAAGCACTAGATCTCCTGCCCTAAAGACTTTATTCTTGACCTGGGAATTGTAATAGCGGGCGACCTTCTGTCTGTAGGCTGCCATCCGGACTTGAGCCACCTCCCATTTTTCTTCCAGCAAGTCAAGGTTGGCTCTAAGACCTTGCGAATTTTGATGTTCGTTGAATGCCACGACTCGTGCCGATGGGAGTTTAAGCTTAATTAGAATGATGGCCTCCATCCCGAAGGCCAAAGCAAAGGGGGTCTCTCCCGTGGGCAGTCTTTGGGTAGTTCGATATGCCCACAGCACATGATAAGTTCGTCTGTCCAGGTTTCCTTCACCTTTTCAAGCCTCGTCTTGATCCCTTGCAGCAGGGTTCTGTTAGTCACTTCAGCTTTGCCGTTCGCCTGAGAATGGGCTACTGATGTGAAGTTGTGGGAGATATTTAGATCTTCACAGAATTCAACGAATCTTGCTCCCGTGAACTGCCGTCCGTTATCAGTGATTAGGGTTCTCGACAAACCGAACCTACAAACGATTGACTTCCAGACAAAATCTTGCACTTTAGCTTCTGTAATTTTCACTAGTGGTTCGGCTTCGACCCACTTGGTGAAGTAGTCAATTGCTACCAGGAGGAACTTCCTCTGCCCCAACGCCACGGGAAAGGGTCCGAGGATGTCCATCCCCCATTGCGCAAAAGGCCATGGGGCACTCAAGGGTGTAAGCTCGGTGGTGGGCTATCTCTGGATGTTGGCATATCTCTGGCATCGGTCACATTTTCTGACGTATTCAATCGAGTCATGGTGCATCGTCGGCCAGTAATATCCTTGGTGGAGCAACTTGTGGGATAAAGATCTAGCCTCCAGATGGCTTCCGCAAATTCCTTCATGCACTTCCCACAAGGCGTAGTCAGCTTCCGAAGGCCGGAGATATTTTAAAAGGGGCAAAGAGTATGATCTCTTGTACAACTTGTCCTCATAAAAGATGTATCGGGAGGCTTGATTTCAGAGCTTCCGAGCTTCTTTCGCATCCTGAGGGAGAGCCCCATCTCTGAGATATGTTATCAGTGGGTCGATCTAGCTGGGCTCGTGGTCTATTTCCATCACGGGTCGTGATTCCTCTGTACTCGGGCACTAGAGCACTTCAAAAAGAACACCTTTGGGTAATTCGGTCGGGGCCAGTGTTGCCAGCTTGGAGAGAAGGTCGGCCCTGGTATTTTCTAACCTCGAAATCTGCCTGATGTCAAAGCTGCTGAAGGTGGGGACGAGCTCTTTTACCTTTTCAAGATACCTAGCCATGCTGTCCTCCCGTGTTTCATAGTTTTCGTTGACTTGTCCCACTACTAGTTGAGAGTCACTGTGGACCCGGAGCCGATCGATTCCCAGCTCTTTGGTGATCCTCAGTCCTGCGATCAGAGCTTCATATTCCGCTCCGTTGTTCATTGCGGGGAACTCGAAGCGCAGAGCATACTCTACGACGATTCCCTCCGGACTGGTCAAGATCAGGCCCGCACCTGCGCCTGACATGTTGGAAGACCCATCCACGCATAGGGCCCAAAAGCAGTCAGAGGGATCTGCTTCTTCTTTGGGGAGTTTGGTCGGGGCTTCAGGCCGTCAATTTCGTCTTGTTCAGGTTCGGCCTCCTCAGGGATAGTACACTCCACTACAAAATCTGTCAATATCTGGGCCTTCACTGCTGGCCTAAGTCGATAGTTGATATCGAATTCTGTGAGCTCGATCACCCATTTGGCCATCCTCCCGGAGGTGTCTGCCTGGTGCAGAACCGCCTTGATTGGTTGGTCGGTGAGCAGCGTTACGGTGTGCCCTTGAAAGTAGGGTCGGAGCCTCCGGGCTGCAATCAACAAGGCGTAAGTCAGTTTTTCTAATTTGGTATACCTGGTCTCGGCGTCCCTCAACGTGCGACTGACGTAGTAGATCGACCGTTGGACTTTTGCTTCTTCTTTAACAAGGACTTCCGCGAGGGCCATGGGAGAGACCGTCAGGTATAAAAATAGTTCCTCTCCAGGCTCTGGCT
>NC_026004.2:76159103-76324103 GCF_000442705.2 Elaeis guineensis | reverse complement strand
ATATATATACGTATATATATATATATATATACGTATGTATATATATATATATATATATATATATATATATACACGTATGTATATATATATATATATACGTATATATATAGATATGTATATATATATATATATATATATGTATGTATATATATATATATGTATGTATGTATGTATGTATATATATATATATATATATATATATATATATATATATATATATGTATATATATATATATATATATATGTATATATATATGTATGTATGTATGTATGTATGTATATATATGTATGTATGTATCTATCAGTGGGCTAGAATCAAGTCGACTAGATTTGAACTCAGATCCGGTGAAGTCAAAACTTTATAATAAGGATCCTGTATCAATGATCCAAGTATTTGAATATGATCTGTCATTTCAAAACTGTTTGCATATAAAAAACTATATGATTTGGAGACTCCTATCCTATGCATTAAGTAGTCAAAAATTGAAAAGTCTAAATAAAATTGAATTAATATTTTTTTTTATCACTTGATACATAGGCTATGTAAGTAGTTTTGAGGTAATAGATCACATTCAATAATTTGAGTCATCGATGTAAGACCTCCATTGTCCAATTTTGAACTGATCGAATCTAAGCCCAATTTCGATTAATCTTATCCAAGTCTACCCCTATATATGTGTGTATGTGTGTGTGCGCGTGTGCGTTTGTGTGTGTAACATAATGGGATTATGACCGATAGAGGTTGCAATGAAATTGGGTCAGGTCATATATGGATTGGGTTAGATACAAGGTATATAAAAAATTAGTCAACTTAGACCCATCATGTTTATTAAATGGGATAAAACTCCAAATCTGAACCACACCATTTTATTAAATGGGTAACTTAACTTGGTCTACAAAACTTAACTTTGTCTACAACATTGAACTAAGTTAAATTGGTCAAATGGTTAAATATTGCTATCTAATGGTTGTATGTTCACTTTTATGTGGATAACTGAAACTTAAGCCAAACAACATGGCATTTTCTTTGAAATTTAGTACAGTTCTCTATACTCCAGCCAACTAGTAACAACTGGTATAATATTATAGGGACACCATAATACTTTTGGCAAACCTAAAAGTATCTTAAATATAATTTATCATCCTACTCTATTACATTTCAAGGATAATTTGAAAAGAAAAAATATCTATTTCCGCAAGTTATGCGGGTTATATGTTAGTCCAGAGAAATTTGCAGCTATGGACTGTTCATGCACATGATGCCTACTCAATCTCTCTTTCTTTGCTTTCCCGATAGAGACCAGAGTAGCAGGATCAAATTTCACATAAAGAAAACTCTTTCAAAAACACTGTTCTCTCTACAAGGAATGAACTATCAAGAAATAGGGAAAAGAAGCAAGGAAACAATAATCAAGAAAGCGTGAAGTCAGAGATCCAAACTCAAAATCAAGAAACCGTGCCGAAAGTTTGAAATTCTGACAAAGATACCACCGTTGAAGGCAATATAAACATCAAAAGATAGAGAGGAACCAAGGGATTCAGATGAACTCACAAGAGAGGGGTGTTTTGATAAGATGCGGGTTCTTTCAATTGAGGGGATTTCGAGAGAGAGATGAGGGGAAGAGACGAGAGAGAGAGGAAGAGGGAGCTTGGTACATGGTTTGACTTCTTCCAAAACATGGAGATGCACCCTTCCAACCTGAGAGTTTTGCTTCAAAGTTATCAATGAGGATTTGCTAGTCAAATTTGAGGTGTCTGATGGAGTTGGGTTGTATCTTCGCATGAAAGAATGAAAGAATGAAAGAATGGTGGATCTTCTTCACATGTTGACCGTCAGATCACACTCTACCCCAAGCCTCAAAGCTCTCTAAACTCCATACATTAACTTTGCACGGATCTCAAAGCAATTATTACATGATCTAATGGTGGATTTGCGAAGGAAGGTGAATCCTATTTTTGCACCAAAGATGCAACTCCTGTCCACCGGAGGGAGCCCTATGTAGGTGATTGGAAAAGAGCTTCAATTGAAACCAAATATGTTTGTAGTCTATCTCTTTGTTAAAATTAACCTTCTTAAACCCTCAATTAATTGTTGTCCAATCTATGACTTCTTTATGTCAAAATTGAGTGATTTTTGCTTCAAATTACCAACTATCTCTGGCAGCAAATGAAATTCTTAAAAAAGATTATTAGATGAGTTTGCCAGTTTTGTTATTTGTTTATGTTTCTCGATGCAAGTCGATCAACAAAAAGATAATTGGACAAAACAAACAAAACCATGACCCATTCTATATGCACTTTCATAAATAACATACTTTAATTGTTACACAAAAAACAAAACAAGAAAAACCATATTTTTGCTGAGAATCCTTTTGGACGGTATGGTTTCAAAAAGAGAAAAAGGAAACATCGGCATGTATGGTAGTAATACCCCTCAATCAAATCCCTCGTGGGCTTGCTTTTCTCAATCCAATCTTCTATCTATATTGCCATCATATGTACATGTGAAAACTCATATTTAGCTAAGGTGATCGCTTAGGTTAGGGTTTGCCACAAAATAGGCAAGAACTCCAACTAATGGAGCATTAATGTAAGTAGTTGGCTCTGATTTACGGAAGTCGGCACGATCATCCTCATAAACATCATCTTCTCCCGGCCCACCAACCACTGCTCCAATTAAAGGATTAGGGTTAGGGTTGGTGGAGTTGAAGTAAATGGACCCTTCCTTGCACGCAATGAACTGAGGATGCTCACGTATCGCCGGTAAAGAAGAACCTCGGTGATGGATCCGTTGTGGATACCGTGTTCCATATCCCACCATATAGGACATATTCATTGGATTGTCCCCTAAGAGATAATCAATCTGGAAATGTAAAAAAATATATAAATTAATTAATTAACTAAATAAATAAATGAAATAAAAAATAAAGATAAACCATTTTTTTATATCAATAACAATAAAATAACCGAAAAGTTTTATTGTATCAATGGAATACTGAAGATCATCTTTAACGGTTTACACTAATTAGATGCTGGTCTTGGTTTTATGCTTTTCGAACCCCTTCATATATAAAGCATGACAGATTTTGCATGGTATAAATTAAATTAAATACCTGTTTTTTGGCTTGAAGCCGGAGGGATGCCGGTCCGACTGTGATGCTACCACAATTAACAGTTTGTGATGATTTTGAGAGGTAATTGGCGTAGGCAAGTAGAAGGAAGGCGATGGAGGTCACATGTTGCATGTTGCTCCCTCCTGGTTTGTATATGAGTCCTCCAGGTGTGTATTGAATGTGCGATGATGAGGATTCTGGTATTAGTGTGCACATAAAACTGTCTGCAGACTCCTTATAGGACTCAAGAGAGAGTACTTGCCCTTCCATATATTCCTATAATCCATGAGACCAACCAAAAAGAAAGAAAAGCCATAATTAACTTAGAATGGTAGTCCCATTTTGTAGGTTTAATATGTTTGCAATGAGTTATCTCGAAATAATAATAATAATAATAATAATAATAATAATAATAATAATAATAATAATAATAAAAAGTTTGCCATTAGATAAAACCTTGGAGACAAGAACATTGAGGCCGGCATGCTTGTTGTCCCATCCAAACTCATTGATGTTGTCATCTGCTCCAAGCGTTTTGCCATTATCTTGTATGTAATTAAGGAAGGTATCATTTTGTGAGGCTCTCCTTAGCCATGCTGCTCCCCACAGCAACTCATCCTATGCCGATGATGATCTCCAGTTAATATCATCACAAGTTGTTACTTCAAGGAAAAAGTATCAAGGATAACCCTTTTTCCTTAATCTAAGATCATGTAATTTATTGATAGTATTGCGAAGCCTATCATGCTCTTTTTCACCATATGTGGATGAATTGATGTTGTAGTGCATTTAGACGGTCCTAAATCAGTAAGAAGGCAATGCTAGCAAACAGCTGTTAGCTGACACCTCTCCAATTGAAGTGCCAAATAGCGATGAAAACCACCATGTTTTCGAATAAGAATAAACAGCATTATCTAATTAAGGAGACACAAATAACTTTGGAAAACCAAGATTGGTATATTGTTTTGCTGACACTTGAGGACAAATTGGAGACAACAGACCAAGCATGTGGGCATGTCATGTTCGTACTAAGACACCTATAAGTTCATTTATTTCTCGTGCTTCCATAGCCATCAAGTAAATCACATGTTTCAACCGATTTCCACCGAAAATGGCAATGAGAACAATGGAAATGTTCAATGTTTCATCCAAGACAGGACAATAATTAGGATTGCAGTGGATCCAATTTGCACCAGGTCTAGCCGGACAAATGATGAGCCCAATTACCGTTGAACCCAAAACTTCTTCGGTCCAATCCCAAACATAATTTAAGGGACCAGGATAGATCAGAGCATAAGGATCAGTTGGATTATTAAATTAACTCTTACTATATTGAATCAAACTCAATTCTGACTGGACAAGTTCAATTAATTTTGAGATCAATATCCGACTTGATTGGAGATTGAGAGAAGTGAATTTCTAATCCATTCCAAGAATGGCTTTAGCTTCTCATACCGATCAGCTTTAGACCTGGCACCAAATCACCTACAATATAAATTGCAGGAATGGTTGGTAACTGAGGACGACAATCTTGTTGGATTTGATGGTATACTGATTGGAATAGATATATTATAAATAAAAAAATTATCAATCTGAATCCAACTCATTTATTAAATATATCAAAATTTCATATTCAAATAGGATCATTTTATTAGACTGATGATATAACTCGATCTGTAATGGATTGAAATAAGTTAAATGGATTAAAGGGTGAAGCGTTGCCACCTTTACTGGAAACTCCTATGGCTGGTATACAGGGCCGACATCCATATTTAGGTCAAAGGAGAATCTACGTTTAGTTCTTTACGATGTGAATAGGATGGGAGATGGAATTGTACGCCCAACAAAAAAATTGGTGTAAATTTCGTGCCACCAGAGCTACGCACTTATACAACACGCTAACTTGTCCCCGTCAGCAGCTAACTTTTCCATCATTTGTCCATAAAAGTCTTCCATACGTTGTTGTTTTGGTCACTCGAGGTATAAAACAAAAAACAGAAATGTCCACGGGAGAATAAATGCCACGTTCCTTAATAACAATAATAAATACTAATCAAAGATTTGAAACCACCTACTAATTGCATGCTATTGTAAAAATTAATTATAAAACAGCATTTAAACAACCAACTGGATATTAAGACCCCGTTAATTACCTATTCAAAAAGCAAACCAAGGAGACGTAAAGGTTTAAAAAAAAAAAAAAGAAAAAACAGAGATAACAATGACTTGCCTGGTATCCATCAAAATCACAGTAGTAAGGGCAGACACCAGCTCTGAGTCCCGGGTCATCGCTGTAGGCCCCTCTGTAGTTGTCTGCGAACTCGAACACCCGCATTGCGTTCTCCAGCAGTTTCTGCGAGTAGCCCGGGTCAAGAGACCGGAAAACCATCGACGCCGCCGCTAATGCCGCCGCCGTCTCGCCGGCCACCTCGGACCCCGGTCTCTCCGCACTCACGTTGTACACCGTCCTCGCCGTGTCCATGTCCTCCGGCCTCTCCCAACAGTTATGATCGCTTATCGGATTGCCTACCTAATAGTAGATGATAAGCTTAATATACAAAAAAACACTTCCTTGTTACTACTACTATTACTACTACTGCTTGCCTGAACAAAGATACGGCCTGGCTGGGAGATGGTTTTAAGGAGGTAGTCGGTGGCCCACCGGATGGCGACGGCGGCATTCCAGAGGTCGTCGGAAGGCATGGCGTCGGCGAACTCGATCACGCTCCAAGACAGCATTGTGGTGGTGAAGGCCATCGGGAAGCCGAACTTGACATTGTCGCCGGCGTCGTAGTAACCACCCTGGAGGTCGACGCCGGCCTCCGAGCCATCCGACAGCCCGGAGTCCCCCCGCCACGTGGCTCGCTGGTCGGACTGCAGCCGGCCGGACCGCTGCCCCTCAAAAAATAAGATGGATTTGGTCAGTGCATCATGGTAGTTATGAGTGGAGGCCGGAGGTGATTGAATCAAGAGTAGTAGTAAAATGTGAAAGAAGAGCCTCATAATTGGCAAAGGGGAGTAATATTTAAGTGAGTTGAGGTTAGCGTTCTCATTGGGGCTTTGGAATTTGGAAGCGTAGCTTGTATTTATATAAGGGAGTAAAGAGGGTGGGGGGATCACGGGAAGTAGGGAGAGAATAGAAAAGAGAGGTGGGGTTACCGACAAGAGTGGTACTGGTGGTGTCAGTTGATCACATGCAGCGCTATGCATGAAAGGCAGAGGGAGTGGGACCGGGGGGCACGTTGAGTGAGAGAAGCTAAAGTGCGACGGTGGATGCGAATTAGCACGGCTCTCATCATGTGATGGTACATGAGAGCGGGTGGGTTCACAATTCGGTCAACAATGCACGAGACCCGCAACATCATCGGAATGGGTCCGTGCATTTTGGAAGGAGGGCCAGGCCAGTTTTGTCGTCGAGGGTGCGTTGAACCCAAAACCAAATTTTAAGCTCTGGACTCGAACTAGGAAGCAAGTTTTGACTGGTGTTCTTTTGATTCAACTCGAGATTCTAATGACACTAAACAACTGCACTTATTATCTAAGAACAAGTTATATAACGGCAATCAACTTAGGACATTCATATTTGGTTGGAGAAAGTGGGATATGGAATAGAAATGGAAATGAATCATTCTCATTATAGTTATTTGGTTGAAATGAAGCTCATTTTCATTGTCATTATTAATTTAAGAGGAAATGGGAATATCTAAATCTTTTCAAAATTTAATCCCGGCTCCTCCAATATCCACATCCCATTCTATCAAGATAATTTTAAAATTTACTTGAGGCATTCTACTTTCGATTCTAGTCATAAATCAAATGCATCGAGGAATATGATTATTCTGATTTTTATTCTAATCTATTTTGATTCTAATTCACATCGCGAACTGAATGTACTCTTAGAGCAGGACCGGATTGATCAAACATAATGAGGAATGTTCCATAAGCCTGTCCGGTTACAGATGATTTGAAGTGGTTGGACTTTTTTGGTCTGGCCATGTTTGGATCTCTCAGGCACAGCCCAGGGCATTACCTAACTGCATTGCTATTTCTTAATTCTGAATTAATTGGATGATGTTAGACTGGATTGGGTTGGTTTCAGTTCTGTAATAGGAGCCATCCAAATGGGTGTAATATTTGGTCGTACACTCTGTTTGTAAGCATTTTGGTGTTGGTTTGCTTTCACATTGGGGATGGGCAATTCGGATCCATTAATGATTGTCACCGATCATCACGGTCAGAGCAGCACTTTTGTACTGCTCAAGTGATCGCATAAACCTTTTGAGATGAGCCAATAGCTTCTTGCTTTTGGATCAGAATCTATCTATGGAGGTTACAACAAAAGATCAAAAGAATATTGCAATGGGCTTTCTTTTATCTTTTCCATGCTTTGTTTCCTATCCGTATCACCAGAGATGAGCAAAACATTGGGGAAATCTTGTTTTTAAAATGCAAGGTGTATAATGGTTATATTAACCATCACTCTCCAGAAATAGCAATATTGCTTGCGTGACACTTTTGTTGTTCTAATAAAATTATACCACATATGTAGCTTTTGTGCTACTTTAATTGTTAGATGCAATGCCCGATCATCTAGTTGATAAGATAAATAATAATTCCACTGAACCATTTTTGTCTGGTTATGACCACCAAAGTTTGATTTCGGTGGTACAAACCCTCTCTACTTTTGGCAAGAGGCAAGGGTTTGATTTTACGAGAACTGAGACGTGAATTATATCGAGCTTTGATTTTATGAATGGATTTGATTATTCTTTTCTCATGATAGCGTAGGATAACATCCTGCATAGATTTTGAAGCGGCCATTGCATTGCATGACCTAACCATAGACTCATATGAAGGAGAACCCTTCTTAATTTCATGCGAAAGATACAACCCACTCTATAAATAGTAGCTCGATTAATTTTATAATAAAATTATATCGCATGTATTACTTATGTGCTACTTCCAATGTTGTAGGTTAGATGTAGTGTCTCGGCACCTACTTCAAAAATAATTTATAATCTATTGAAAAAATATATTTCTAGTTATGACATCTAAAATTTGGTTTTGATGGCATGATTTCTTGCAACTTTAGGCAAGGGACAAAGGTTCGATTTCGCAGGGCATCATCTCTCGCTTCGGCGCCGATTATACTAAGCTTTGGTTTTATGAGCGATATGGCCCGGTCTGCCTGAGATTATACATTTTATATAAAGGGCATGACACAAGGGAAAATATGTCCTATATAAAGTTCTTCTAGCAATCATCTGTCCCTTAGTTTCAAATATTATTTGTGACATGTTGTTTTCTTTGGGGCTTGCTTTTCTTCCCTCCTCTTCCTATTCCAGCAACAGTGGAACATTTGTCACTCACTGGTTCTAAAAGTTGGTCTTCACGCATGGACAGGAATGATCAAAAATAAATTCTTTTAGTTAAACTTTCTAGGAGGCTATACAAATCCTTACGGCTGGACGACAATATGCTGCCAAGAATAAGCTTATCATCAGTTAAGCTATACAAAGGGGAGCCATGGAGCTAGGATGGGCAATAGTATGTTTCTGACTATTCTACTGCGTCCATAATTGTTGGTTTTTGCGTTTACATTATTATGCAATTCAAATGTATTGGAGATTGCTTGGGAATTTTGGCAAGTGTTTCTCATTTGAGAACAAAGTAGTTACCTTTTTTTTTTTCTTTTTTTCTTTTTTTTTTTGATGGGAGAACAAAGCAGTTACTTGCAAGCACAGGATGAGTGTTGTGGAAGCATTGACATGCAATTTTATGGGCATAAGAGTATATAATATCAGGTTGTTGGTGCAGAGTGAAGGCTACATAACAAGAAGTTACAAGCACACAACCGAACAAATCAATAGAGACTCTGCAAGTTAAATTGAGTTACTTGTTCTTTAAGAAAGCAACTTAAATTAAAAACAGAAACGAATTAGAAGATAAAAGAAGGATAATTCTATCAGAGATATTAAAAAAATAAAGGAAAACTATTGGCCCCATCATGCTGCTGAAGGTTTTTGATAGAAATTGGAGTTCATCAGCACCTTCAAATGTTGCCCGTGGCTCTCCAAAATTCACTAGCTAACTTATCATGGAACATTTTCACAGAATCCACAACATTGTTACGTGATTCATCTAAACTTGCACAAAAATCCTGATGTCGAGAGAACATCCAAAATAGACTTAGAAATAAAATTTTATGAGTTCTGCTATAAAAAATTTATAACATAAAAAATATTGACAAGTTCCAAAGCCCTTGCAGTAATAAGAATATAGGAGACCTATGGAAATTTTGCAGGAATTAATTTATATAAAACTATTGAAAGAAACAATTCTGAAAGCTACTCTGAACATACTGTTAGTTACAATAATTAGTTGACAGTTGGTGTTACCGCCACTTAGATTGGGCAGTTATGCACCAGCTGTCAGTTTTAGTTGGAGGGTTGGACCACTGCAGTTGGACTGTTGTTGTTAAATTTGATATTGTCGGACCCTGGATCAAAGTGAGACCAGCATACTGTGGTGGTAACAGATCGCAGATCCACCGCTGTTTATTTGATCCTATGGCACAATATGAGTGCCATCTCAATTTATTTCTTGATGTGATCAGCCTCCTTTCCCCCTTGGTATCATCCAATGTGTTGAGTGTTTTTCACATCGATTTTGAAGTTCTACAGTTTCCAGACTCAGCTTGGATCGTCTGCCTTGCATGCTTTTCAGGCTAGCAGAATCTCAATTCTAAATGTAGTTTTGCTCGGCCTAAGATTGACTTGGATGGTTTGAAGCTACTTCAATTTTCATCTTTTTTTTTTTTTTTTTTTTTTTTTTTTGAAAAAAAGTTCTTGTTCTCTCTAAAGCCAAAAAAAAAAAAAAAATCATAATTATACTATAGAGATATATATCTAAAGAAGAGATTAGTGATATCGGTGAGAAAATGGATGTGGCTACCTTCCATAGTTTGTTTATGCATGTTTTCTTTTTGCATCTATGCAATTGTAAATATTTTAAATTGCATATATATTCTTGCACATCTTCTATTACATGTATGCCCTTCTAAATTATTTCTTATTGCACGTCCGCTCTTGACATTGCAATCCACTTGATGGTGTTAGCATTTAATTAGAGGGTTTTTCACAAGTATATCCTTAGTGTCTCAATATTGCATATACATCCTTACAAATTTATTATTCATATGTTTAATTTTATAGATCCACCCTTATTAAGTGTATTCAATCATTTTAATTTTAAACAGTTCATTTTCTCACAAAGTTAGATGCATGGCAACGGTAGGGTAGATATGTCGAAAAAAAAATTATAATGGTATGCATGCAAATAGTAAAGTTGTGAGTGTGTCACACAATTTCAGACATTTATAAGAGTATGCACGAAGAAAACTCTCAAAAAAAAAAAAAAAAAAAAATCTAACTGATTAGGCTAAACCCATAGACTCATCCTCAATGCAAAAAGCTGGTTTAATAAGAATAAACCGCGAATAACTGCTGGCTAGAAACCCATGTACCCTGTGAGTTGAAACGCAGCGACTTGTGACCATGCATCCCCATTCACTACTGTTTTTCAATAGGAATTTGGATCCGATTCACTCTTTAGATGCGGACGCATTAACTTCCAACGGTAAAGGCAAAAGAGGTCCACTTAGGATCCTTTTTCTGTGGGTGGTGGGGAGTCTGGCTTTCAATGCTGTGGTGTTTGTTGTTGTTAGCGGAAGGAGAAGAAATTTAAGGGAATGCAGAGCCGTGAGAAGGAAGAAGGCTCACTGCTTCCAACTTTTTATCAACTGTCTCCCCTCGTGCCCTTTTATGGTTTGCAAAAAGCGTTGCTTGAGTGAATCAAAAGCATGAGATGCTGCTCCTAACTCTACCCAGATCTGGTGGAACAGACTAAAGGAATGAGATGTGGGTACAACTGCACTGAAGCTTTATGCATGGAGAAGCAAGAATGCCGTGCGCTTCAATTTAACTCTTTTGAGTGCTGATCCAAGAAAAGATAAGCGAACAAACTGTTGGAAAAAGAAGTTGGAATACTCTTTAGAATCTCCGAGTAGAGGAATCCTAGTACACCATCCACTTTGGCCTCCCTTCCTCCTATACCACAACATAGTCCCTTAGTCAAGAAAGATTTTGGATAAGATTGTCGAAGGTGTACCATAGTCCACTGGAGGCACATTAGCCTCTACCTGGCATGCCAATATATATTGCGGTCAAATACTCACAGCTCGAACAGATCAATCCACTTTGGCCTCCCTTCCTCCTATACCACAACATAGTCCCTTAGTCAAGAAAGACTTTAGATAAGATTGTCGAAGGTGTACCATAGTCCACTGGAGGCACATTAGCCTCTACCTGGCATGTCAATATATATTGCGGTCAAATACTCGCAGCTCAGACAGATCAATTTTCGCTTCCACGTGTATGAGGTATTATCTGCTTCGATCTCAAGCCATCATGATACGAGATCTCACGATTTTGCTCTTCAAAAGACGTCTCATGGTAGAGAAAAGATCCAATCTCATATAAGTAAGAGTCTTTCTTGATTCACAACCAATGTAGAACTAATGATGTCCCTTCTCCTACAGCACAACAAGAGTTCATTGGTCATTTGTTGTACATGGAGAACCGCCATTCATGGGAAACGCAAGTTTCTCTTTATCATCTAGCAATCAGTCAAAGTTCCTAAAACTATTAGACATGATTAATAAGAAATTTGTATGGGACAGTTCTTTTCAGTTAAATAGCAAACATTGGGCCAACATGCAATAGCTTGAGGCATCCGTGCAGCCAAAGCAATTATGGGGTTTTGACTTTGGTCATTATCTATTCGACGTAGTTGCTTCAACACGCAAACTTAATTACAGGCTCTTTGTTGGACCAAATTTTCAGGGGCCAGCAGTTTCGTACCTTTGATCTTCACAGGACCTTCGTTTTCGAAGGTCCAGTCGCGCACCAGTATCATGGGCTATTGAATAGCATCGCGCTGTACAAGGAGGATTTAAAAAGTCACGACGACATTTGCTACAATATTTTTCATTATATTTTATTATAAAAAATATTTAAAATATTATTCAATCATCATTTTTTATATTTTATTTTTTTAAATAATATTTTATTATTTTTTAATCCTTATTCTTCTTCTTCGAAATTCTCCTCATTGTCGCCCGTCTTTCTTCCGCCGCACGCCGCCCACTTCCTCCTCCTCCACTCACTTCTCCACCGCTCGCCTTCTCATTGCTGCACACCTCTCCCCTCCTCTTCCTTCGCCCACCTCTCCATCACTCAGGTTCGCTGCTACATGTTGCCCCCTTCCCCCTCCTCCTCCTTCTCTGCCTACCTTTCCTGCCATTGCCCTCCATTGACCCCTCCTCCTCCGCCCACATCTCCTTCACTCAGGCTCCTCGTCGAGCTTTAAGCTATCACAATCAAAATTGAAGGATGAGACAATCAAATCTTGAGGAGGCGGTCAAGGTGGCGGAAGAGAGATGGCTGCACCGATGCAGTTGAGACAGAGACAGCGATAGCAGTCGTAGACGAAGGAGTAAAGAAGGGGCTCGGGTGGGGCTTGATTGCACCGGCCAGCGAAGAAGAAATAGAGTGTGAGGTGGGGCTTAATCACTAGTCAAAGATCGAGGAGGTGGTGGGTAAGAAGGGGCCACAATGCTCAAAGGAGAAAACAAAAGAATGGAGGTGGGTAGAGCTTGATCATCGATCGGAGATCGAGAAAGAGGTAGTTGAGACGGTAGGGTATTGACTCTAAGATTGATTTCGATGATTCTAAAATATTGAATATAAACGATACTAATCATGTGTTTTGTTGGTGCAAAAATCTGCTTGCGCCGGAGAAGCTGGAGTCGGGGAAGCCGCGGTCGCCGCCGGGACCTGCAAAGGAAGTCTAAACCGGAGGTGGGGTTGCTCCGGCAAGACCCTCCGACGCTCAAGTCAGTTCTCTGCCTCAACAAGAATGGAGTGCTCGAACGGAGAATTTAGCAGAGTTTTGAGATAAGAAAATGAGCTTAAAGAATAACGTATCTGAGTCCCCCTTTTATAGGCGGAGGGGGCAACGGATTGATGGCGACACCTGTAACCGTCTGGTAGTGGGCCGCCCGTGGTCAGGAAAATTTATTGTGGGAGGTAGTAGAGCGGAATCGTGGCCATCACCGCAGCTCGCCACGTGGAATCAGTTGCAGGGGGTGGAGCAGCGCCCGTTGTCGTGACTTGCCAGCGGATGGGAGAATCGCCCGGTATCCGTCGCAGGAGGTGGAGCAGGTTCGTGGCCGTTATCGTGGCCTGCCAGGGGGTAGTGGAGCTGTGCGGAATCCGCCACAGGAAGTGGGACAGGGCGGCGACGGTTACTGCGGCTTGTCAGGGAATGATGGAGCTGCGCGGAATCCGTCACAGAAAGTGGAGCAGGGTCGTGGCCGTTTTGGTGGCCTGCCAGGGGGCGCGGATCTGTTGATTGAAGCTCGGCGACGGTCGGAGCCCGGCCTCTGTAGAGATCCGGGAGAGGTCCTCCTGGCGGCCGGGGTCGTGGGCGAAATCTGACCTCCGTGGGAGCCCGGGCGGAGCCGTGCTGCTGGGGATGTCGGAGGCGGAGCCCGGCTCCCATAGGAGTCCAGGCGGAGCTGCTCTGTAGCTGATGTCGGAGGTGGAGCCCGGCTCCCGTAGGAGTCCGGGCGGAGCCTCTCGGAGCTGAAGTCGCGGGCGGAACCCGGCTCCCGTAGGAGCCCGGGCGGAGTCCTCTGCAATCAAAGTTAGAGGGGAAGTCCGGCTCCCGTAGGAGTCCGGACGGGGCTTACCAGCAGTCAAAGTTAGAGGTGAAGTCCGGTTCCCGTAGGAGTCCGGACGGAGCTGCTCTGTAGTCGATGTCGGAGGCGGAGCCCGGCTCCCGTAGGAGTCCGGGCAGAGCTGCTTTGTAGCTGATGTCGGAGGCGGAGCCTGGCTCCCGTAGGAGTCCGGGCGGAGCCTCTCGGAGCTGAAGTTGCGGGCGGAATCTGGCTCCCGTAGGAGTCCGAGCGGAGTCCTCTGCAATCAAAGTTAGAGGTGAAGTCCGGCTCCCGTAGGAGTCCGGACGGAGCTGCTCTGTAGTCGATGTCGGAGGCGGAGCCCGGCTCCCGTAGGAGTCCGGGCGGAGCTGCTTTGTAGCTGATGTCGGAGGCGGAGCCCGGCTCCCGTAGGAGTCCAGGCAGAGCCTCTCGGAGCTGAAGTTGCGGGCGGAACCCGGCTCCCGTAGGAGTCTGGGCGGAGTCCTCTGCAATCAAAGTTAGAGGTGAAGTCCGGCTCCCGTAGGAGTCCGGACGGAGCTGCTCTGTAGTCGATGTCGGAGGCGGAGCCCGGCTCCCGTAGGAGTCCGGGCGGAGCTGCTTTGTAGCTGATGTCGGAGGCGGAGCCCGGCTCCCGTAGGAGTCCGGGCGGAGCCTCTCGGAGCTGAAGTCGCGGGCGAAACCCGGCTCTCGTAGGAGTCCGGGCGGAGCTGTTCTGATGCCGATTCCGTTGAGGGTTTCGGCTGTGGGTATTTTATACCCAACACCAGTCCCCCTACTTCCGAGTTTGAATTTCAAGCGAAGGAAGTACACAGAGAGAGAGATGGGTGCCGCCTCCAGATATTTTGGCATTAAATGAGCGCGTGCCAGAGTCTTTTCGAATTGGAGCGGTACGAGGGGACGCTTCAAAAATCCCGCAGGTACACTGGCCTAGGTACGGTGCAATTATGATCCTGCCAACCGTCAGCCGCTTTTAGCCGTCTGCCAGGGGGAGTGGGACACGTGTCGGATGCGGACCGGCCAGGGGGATTCGCGATCATTATGGCACCGGATTCCAGGGTCTATTTAAACCCGTCCTCCCCCCTTCAGGCGTCCTACTCCATTCTTGAGTTTTCGCTTGGTGTCTGTCTTCTCTTCGAGAGCCTGCTCTTGTGAATGTCTTCTCGAGCCGTAGGCGCCTCCCGTTTCCCGTTCCCCAGGTCCCCAGAGCAATATAGGTTAGTGCCAACCTTCTTCTCACTGCCTAGGGGCTTCTCCTCTCTTCATTACTTTTGTGCCTCCCTCCGAGTTAGCCTTCGGCATCTCGTTCCCCTTTCGGTCTGTCTTTTTAGGGTTCTTTAGATCCTCCCTTCGAAACTACCCAGAATGTCTTCCGACTCTTCTGCTCCCGTCAGTTCTGAGAGTTCTTCTGCTTCGAACCCCCAGGTCGCTGCCTCTGCGGACGAGCCTGCGTCTGGGGCGGGGCCTCGCCCGGTTTTTGCACCTGGCGCCATTCCATGTTCATCGACTCCGGATGAACTCCTTCTGACAAGGGTTCGGTATGGGGTTCCTCCGGAGTACGATCTGGAGCTACCTGGCCCCTCTGATCGGGCCAGCACTCCCCCTCCTGGTCGCTTCTGTTTGTATCAGGAGGCATTCCGTGCCGGACTCCGGCTTCCGCTTCCTGTCTTCGTTGCTGCCTTCTTCCGCTTCTTAGACATTTCTCTCACCTCCGTGGCCCCGAATTCCTTTAGGTTTTTGATAGGGTTTCTCTCTCTCTGCCACATAGCCGAGGTCCAGCCGTCCCTCTCCTTGTTCAGGCATTTTTATACCTTCAAACGTCATCCTTCGACGAAGGACTGGTGGTACTTCTCCCTCCAGTTTGGTAAGAAGGGGTTGCTGAAGGGCGCCCCTTCTTCGATTCACAATTGGAAGGAGAAATTTCTCTTCGTCCACTGCCCGACCCTGGAACTGGGCCTGCCCCCTTGGGGGTCTCTGAGGGATTCCGTCCGTCGGGCTCCCAGCTTGGGGGAGGACGACCTTCAGGCCGCCCAGAAGCTTCTGAGTTATCCCGCTCCTTCCCTTCCTAATCTTCTGAAGGAGCAGCATCTTTTCAACATCGGCCTGAGCCCTCAGGATCCAGCAAGTACTTATCTTTTCTTTTCTTGCCTTCTTCTTCTTCTCTTTACTTTTTCCTTCCCGCTCTTTTCTTTCCCTTTCTTTCTCTCTTCTTTTCTTTTCTTTTCTTTTTTTTTTTTTTTTGACTCTGGACTGATCGGTGTCGCTTCTTCTTTCTTTTTTCTTTTTCTCTCTTCTTTTTTTTTCTTTTTTTTTTTTTTTTTTAGCAATGGACGCCGAAGCCACGTGGATGCTCGCCAAGGGCATGAGAGCTCAGAAGAGGAAGGGCGCGACGGCCTCCGGATCGGCGAAGAGGGCCAGGGCGGAGGAGACGAGCTTGGCTGCGCCCGTCCAGGCGACCCCGGCCATCGACATTCCTTCGGATGCCGAGCCAGCGGCCCCCCGGGCTTCCTCGAGGAGCCCGCCGACTGGGGCCCCCGTTCTGGGGGTTCGCCCCACGGAGGCGCCCGCCGCGGGGAGGAGGAGGAAATCGGTGGCTCGCAGGGCGAGCAGCCACCGAGCTGCTGCAGACGAGTCCGTCTGCTCCGAGGGGGGATCGGAGAACCCCTTCAACGACAAGGACCTGATCAGGCGGCTGCTCGATGGCTGCATCCTGTCCGATGTCGTGGAGAGGATCGACCGCGTCGATCCCGAGCAGCGGGCTTGGGACTCTTTGGGGTCCTTCCTTGAGGTAAGCGGGTGTTTATTTGCGTGGTCACTCGGTCTTTGTTGTAATTCTCTATCCGTCTTTGCAGATTGGGCACCAGCTCTTCGCTTATGTCGAGGCGACGAGCCGCATGAGAAGGGACCTCCTTCAGGCGGAGGAACGCTACCAGGCCGAGGTTGCTCGCCTCCAAGCGAAGACGGCCGAAGTAGCCACCCTCCAGGAGGCCCTGAAAAGAGAGAGGCAAGCCCGGGAAGAGGAGAGACAAGCCCGGGAGGAGGAGAGACGGATCTTGAAGGAGTCGGTGAGGAAGGTGGAGGTCGAGGTCGCCCATCTGGTCGAGCAAACTCCGATTCTGGTCTCGGAGGCCAGGGCCCTTGCGGTGGAGGAGTTCAAGGCTTCCGCAGAGATGAAGGAACTGAACGTCCAGTTCGGCCAGGAGGCGTTCACTAAGGGGTTCGAGCTCTGCCAAGAGAAGGTGGCCAGCAGATACTCGGACCTCGATCTCGGCTTTCTTGAGGAATCTGAAGATGAGGCCGGCCCTTCATCCGCCGCCATCGCAGTCGCACCCCCCGCACCGAGTCCTCCACCTCCTGCCCCTGAGGTCTGAGACCTCCGATCTTGTGCCCTTATTTTGTCGCCATATTTCCTTTCTGTTTGTCTTCAAAATTATTCAATCAATAAAGTCGAATTTCTTGTTATGGATGGCCTCTCCTTCCCCCTCCTCCTCCTTTCTGCCTTTCTTCTTGTAATGAGTCGGTCTTTGACGCTTGCACCTTCCGATGGCAGTGCCCTGCTGAAGTACTTCCCTTGCCCCTGGGGGTCCCGCTGAAGTCAACTATCCAGCGGCTGAAAAAGGAGGTCCTCCACCTGACGAAGAAGTTGAAGAAGTCGGAGGGCGAGCTCCGCAAGTCGAGAGAATGCCATTCCGAAGCCGCCGCTGAGGCCGCCCACTTTAGGAGTCTCCAAGTGAAGGCAATCATGGATTACAGCTGGAGGAAGGCGAACTTCACAAAGGAGCTCGAAGAATGTAAGAAGAGCGCCAGCGACCGAA
Source organism: Elaeis guineensis (assembly GCF_000442705.2). NCBI lineage: Eukaryota > Viridiplantae > Streptophyta > Magnoliopsida > Arecales > Arecaceae > Elaeis > Elaeis guineensis. The sequence continues at coordinate 76,306,398 of NC_026004.2, read as the reverse complement.
CTTGGGCTCAAGAATCCAGGATCAGCGCCCTTAGGGTGGAGCTATCAGCTGCGAAGAGGAAGATCGGCCAGCTGGAAGGAAACTCATCCCGGCTCCTGGCACGGGCGGATGATGAACAGAAGTGGTCGCAGAAGGTCTCCGACCTCCAGAAGCAGCTTCAAGATGCTGAGATGAGCCACGATGTGCAGCGGGCCAGCTGGCGCCGGCGAGTGGAAGAGTACAAAGGGAGATTCCGGAAGACGGCGGACGAGGTCGTTCATCTCCAGAGGCAGCTGGTTACTAGGGCGCAGCTTACTTCCGCCCAAGATACCGAAGAGCTCCAAGCCCTGAGAGGCACTGTCGAAGGGATTTCTGTCTCCCTTGGGGAGAAGACAGCCGAGCTGCAACAAGTGAAAATCCAACTGGCGCTTGAGCGGAAGGCCGTCGCGGACGCAGAGGCGGAGTCCGAAGTTTTGCGGAAGTGGCATCGAGAAGCGGAGGCTGAGAGCCGGCAACTTCGTCAGGCGCTCCAGGATACGCTGCGGAAGAAGGAAGAACTAGAAGAAGCAATGGAGAACCTGAGGCAGTCCTGGTTGAGGGATGGAGGTGATAACCCTAGGTCGGAGGGAGCAGGACCTCCTTAGAGCTCTTTTGTCTTTATGTAGTTACTTTTTTTTTATCGTTTTGTCCTTCTTTCCCTGGCCATCCTGGCCTTGAAGTATGTATATCGGAAATGGAAAAAAGAGCATTTTGTGTTACCTTGTCTACGCGTAGCACTGTTATTGTCGTCTGTTGAACCTTTCTTGTTGTTTGGCTTGTTTGACATAGATGTCGTCGTGGGGGGGGCTCTTTCCTATCATCCGTCCTTGTTACGCGGTCGAGTTTCGCCACCATTATTAACCCTTGCTGCAGGAGTGGCGGATGGAGCCCGATTTCCGTAGGAGTCCGGGTGAAGTCTTTCCTGGCGACGGAACCCGGCTCCCGTAGGAGTCCGGGCGAAGTCTTCCTTGGCGACGGAACCCGGCTCCCGTAGGAGTCCGGGCGAAGTCTTCCTTGACGGCGGAACCCGACTCCCGTAGGAGTCCGAGCGAAGTCTTCCTTGGCGGTGGAACCCGGCTCCCGTAGGAGTCCGGGCGAAGTCTTCCTTGGGGCGGAACCCGGCTCCCGTAGGAGTCCAGGCAAAGTCTTCCATTTTGCTCAAGCCGGTGCGAGGTTCTCTCCTCGTTACCAGCTTGGCTTGTGGGGGCACGTTAGGGCGCTGTAAGGCCTCTCCCCCTCCGGTCTAAAAGAACCGGGCCTTCAACTTTGCTCATGTCAGGATGAGGTTCTCCTCCTATTCCTGACATGGCTGTGGGGGTACATTAGGGCGTTGCAAGGCCTCTCCCCCCATCCGGTCTAAAAGAATCGGGCCTTTGACTTTGCTCAAGTTAGGGCGAGGTTTTCCTCCTGTCCCTAACAGGGCTGTGGGGCACATTAGGGCGTTGTAAGGCCTCTCCCCCCATCCGATCTAAAAGAACCGGGCCTTTGACTTTGCTCAAGTTAGGGCGAGGTTTTCCTCCTGTCCCTAACAGGGCTGTGGGGGCACATTAGGGTGTTGTAAGGCCTCTCCCCCCATCCGGTCTAAAGGAACCGGGCCTTTGACTTTGCTCATGCCAGGACGAGGTTCTCCTCCTGTTCCTGGCATGGCTGCATTTTTGGAGGGATCATGTCCAGTCATAATACATCCACGCTAGGTGGGAGGGGCACGTTAGGCAGAAAGAAAAGTAGATTTAAGGCGAAATAGTAAGTGATACATTTACAGTTTTCTCGCTCCTCCTTGAGGTCCTCCGGCGATGGAGTCGATGGTCCCGATGGGAGGCCGGTCCCCGGGCTGCTCCTCCCTTTTCTGCGGTTCAGGCGGTGGGAGGGCTCTTGGCCGGTCTCCTCTACCCTCAGGCCTGCGGCGGATGAATCTGTCGAGTCGACCTCGCCGGATGAGCTCCTCGATCTCGTCCTGGAGCTGGATGCATTCTTCGGTGTCGTGGCCGTGGTCGCGGTGGTAGAGGCAGAACTTGTTGGGATTGCACTTCTCGGGGTGCGTGCGCATCCTCTCCGGCCTAGGGAGCTGCTCCCTGACCTCCATCAGCACCTGGGCCTTCGAGGCGTTGAGGGGGGCGTAGTTGCGAAATTTCCCTGGCGGAGAACCCCGCCGAAACCTGTTGTCCGGGCTTCTCTGCCTGCGTGTCCGGGGTGGAGTATGGGCGCGCTTATGCCCAGGGGGGATCGGGAGCGAGGCCGGGTTTCCTTTGGCCTCTTCTCAACTGCGGGCTTACTCGAACCTCCCGCCTGATGCTCCCTTGCTGTCTCTTCGTCCTTCATTTTGAAGGCCTCTTCCGCTCGTGCGTACCCTTCAGCCCGAGCCAGTAAATCGGCAAAATCCCTGGGGTACTTCTTTTCCAGGGAGTACAAAAGATCATTCTTCTGAAGGCCACCTTTCAGGACGGCCATGGCAACTGACTGGTCTAAATTCCAGACCTCCAACGTCGCGATGTTGAAGCGATTGATGTAGGCCCGTATGGACTCCCCTTCCCTCTGCTTGATGTTGATGAGGGACTCCGAACCCTTCCGGGGACGCCGGCTGCTGACAAAATAGGCCACAAATTGGTGGCTCATTTGATCGAAGAAAAAAATGGTACCCGGCTTCAGAGCCGAGTACCAGTTCCTCGCTGCTCCCTTCAAAGTAGACAGGAAAGCCCGGCACAAGATGGCGTCAGGAGCGCCGTGAAGCAGCATCATCGTTCGGAAGGCCTCCAGATGATCAACCGGGTCCGACGTCCCGTCGTAGCTTTCGAATTGGGGAAGCTTGAAGTTCGGCGGGATCGGTTCCTGCATAATCATTTGGGAGAAGGGAGGGTCAGTGCAAATATCCTCACCATAAGCGGGAGGCGCGTGGCAGAGTTCTTCGATCCGTCGGTTCATCTCCTGGAGCATCCGGTCCAGGAAGTCCTCTCGACTTCGAGTCTCGAGGGTCCTTTGGCAGAACGGGGGCAGGGATCTTCCAGGGGTGGAGTCGTGATCCGATTGAGGGCTCTCTACCCTCGGATTCGCCTTCCCGGGAAGGACGAGGCGGCTGGCCCAGGTGGCCCGCCCCGCCGTCGGGTTCTGGCATTCCGAAGATGCCCCCTCCGGATGCGCCGACGCCTGCGGTTGCTGCTGCTGCATTGCTTGTACGGCCTCGACGAGACCTCTGACCTGCTGTGCCAGCAGGTCAAATTGCTCCGCGCCGACTGCCGCCGCCGGAGGGGGAGGAGGAGGAGGCTGAGAAACGGGAGGGGAGGCCGGAGCCTGAGATCTGGCCGCGGAGGCCGTAGACCGTCGGGTGGACGCCTTGCGCGGAGGCATCGAGTGTCGATCTCGCGGGGGAAGATCAGGAGTGGATGACGGAGAAACGGTCGAAGGCGGCTCTGTTGAACACTCCTTTAAGAACAAGGGTGCTGCGAAGACACAGCCCCTTCCTCTAGCGCCAATCCTGTTGGTGCAAAAATCTGCTTGCGCCGGAGAAGCTGGAGTCGGGGAAGCCGCGGTCGCTGCCGGGACCTGCAAGGGAAGTCTAAACCGGAGGTGGGGTTGCTCCGGCAAGACCCTCCGACGCTCAAGTCAGTTCTCTATCTCAACAAGAATGGAGTGCTCGAACGGAGAATTTAGCAGAGTTTTGAGATAAGAAAATGAGCTTAAAGAATAACGTATCTGAGTCCCCCTTTTATAGGCGGAGGGGGCAACGGATTGATGGCGACACCTGTAACCGTCTGGTAGTGGGCCGCCCGTGGTCAGGAGAATTTATTGCGGGAGGTAGTGGAGCGAAATCGTGGCCATCACCGCAGCTCGCCACGTGGAATCAGTTGCAGGGGGTGGAGCAGCGCCCGTTGTCGTGACTTGCCAGCGGATGGGAGAATCACCCGGTATCCGTCGCAGGAGGTGGAGCAGGTTCGTGGCCGTTATCGTGGCCTGCCAGGGGGTAGTGGAGCAGTGCGGAATCCACCACAGGAAGTGGGGCAGGACGGCGACGGTTACTGCGGCTTGTCAGGGAATGATGGAGCTGCACGGAATCCGTCACAGGAAGTGGAGCAGGGTCGTGGCCGTTTTGGTGGCCTGCCAGGGGGCGCGGATCTGTTGATTGAAGCTCGGCGATGGTCGGAGCCCGACCTCTGTAGAGGTCCGGGAGAGGTCCTCCTGGCGGCCGGGGTCGTGGGCGGAATCTGACCTCCGTGGGAGCCCGGGCGGAGCCGTGTTGCTGGGGATGTCGGAGGCGGAGCCCGGCTCCCGTAGGAGTCCAGGCAGAGCTGCTCTGTAGCTGATGTCGGAGGCGGAGCCCGGCTCCCGTAGGAGTCCGGGCGGAGCCTCTCGGAGCTGAAGTCGCGGGCGGAACCCGGCTCCCGTAGGAGCCCGGGCGGAGTCCTCTGCAATCAAAGTTAGAGGGGAAGTCCGGCTCCCGTAGGAGTCCGGACGGGGCTTACCAGCAGTCAAAGTTAGAGGTGAAGTCCGGTTCCCGTAGGAGTCCGGACGGAGCTGCTCTGTAGTCGATGTCGGAGGCGGAGCCCGGCTCCCGTAGGAGTCCGGGCGGAGCTGCTTTGTAGCTGATGTCGGAGGCGGAGCCCGGCTCCCGTAGGAGTCCGGGCGGAGCCTCTCGGAGCTGAAGTTGCGGGCGGAACCTGGCTCCCGTAGGAGTCCGGGCGGAGTCCTCTGCAATCAAAGTTAGAGGTGAAGTCCGACTCCCGTAGGAGTCCGGACGGAGCTGCTCTGTAGTCGATGTCGGAGGTGGAGCCCGGCTCCCGTAGGAGTCCGGGCGAAGCTGCTTTGTAGCTGATGTCGGAGGCGGAGCCCGGCTCCTGTAGGAGTCCGGGCGGAGCCTCTCGGAGCTGAAGTTGCGGGCGGAACCCGGCTCTCGTAGGAGTCCGGGCAGAGTCCTCTGCAATCAAAGTCAGAGGTGAAGTCTGGCTCCCGTAGGAGTCCGGACGGAGCTGCTCTGTAGTCGATGTCGGAGGCGGAGCCCGGCTCCCGTAGGAGTCCGGGCGGAGCTGCTTTGTAGCTGATGTCGGAGGCGGAGCCCGGCTCCCGTAGGAGTCCGGGCGGAGCCTCTCGGAGCTGAAGTCGCGGGCGGAACCCGGCTCCCGTAGGAGTCCGGGCGGAGCTGTTCTAATGTCGATTCTGTCGAGGGTTTCGGCTGTGGGTATTTTATACCCAACATGTTTCAAGAATGTATGTAGGTCTTTTCAGATATTCGAATTGAAGAAATATCCCATTGAAAAGATCTCTTCAAATTGTCAAGACAAAGCACTTTAAAGAATGAGTTTTTTCATGTTTGGCCAAAAGGAGTCGACTCCTGATGAAGAAGAATTGACTCTGAAATATTGGAAGAAGATTGGCATACAAGCGAGTCTACTCGAAGAAGATCCGAGCCGACTAGATCTCAGAAGACAGAAGCCTATTTTTCAGACCCTGTGGCCAAGCTAACTTATCAGGAACTCAAGTCGACTCGTGGCCAAATGGAGTCGACCCCAAGAGAAATGGAGTCGACCTCAAGCACGGGATAGGTTATAATGGCTAGTTTTTCTGTACTTCTCCAACGATCATTTTTCTACCTCAATGGCTAGTTCAAGCCCTCCAATGGTCCAAACTCCTTCTCCAGCCATTGTCAAACCTATTAAAAGGTAGAGAATCAATTAGGAAGTAAGCCAAGAGAATTTGAAAGAGAAATCATTATTTCTTGAAGGGAATATTGAATATCCTTGAGAAAGAGAAAAAGAGAGGGATTGAGTGCATAAAATTAAGAGCCTTCAAAGAAAAATCTTCACCACCATCAGCTATATCCTCTCAAGTATCAAGAAGAGAAGTTAAAGTATCAAAAGAGCATCAACTTTTTTCGAGCTTCTAATAGTTTATTCTTTTTATTTTATTTTATTTTGAAATTTTATATCTTGTATTTTATTTTTTTCAAGTTTCTTTGGGATGAAAGAAACTTGGAGTTAGGCCCATCCAAGTTCGGAATTGAACTTATAAGGTTTTAGTTGGTGAGCCCGAAAAATCAACTGGATTGATAGTGAGCCTGAAAAACTATCGAAGTAAAGTTATAGTTGGTGATCCCAAAAAATCAACGAAATTTATTTGTTAGTTTGAAAAAACAAACACACTGTAATCAAAAGGATTATAGTAAAATTTTCAAGGAGAGCTTAGAGAGTGGATGTGGGGCGGGGTTGCAATGAACCACTATAAAATTTTATGTGTTTGTATTGTGCCTCTTGTTCTATCTCTTTACATACCTTACATACTTTTAATTCTTACTTAACTTTATTTTATTTCTTGCTTGATAACTTATATGTTTTAATTATGCTATTCTAAATTATTTTCACTTCACTATCACTCAAGTTAGGTCAAATTAAAACACATATTTGCTTAAAGCTTAAGTTTTGCTAAAATTTTATAAGAATCCAATTCACACTCTCTCTTAGGTTGCTATCTTTAGGCAACAAGTGATATCAGAAAGATGCTTTATTATTTATTATTGATCTAACGGTCTAGAGTTAAAGATCATAGCAACCCTAGTTGGTCTTTTATTTATCGAAGGATAATCAATTTCAAGACCATCACTTCTTAATGGCACAAACTACATATTTTGAAAAACACGCATGAAAATTTTTATACAAGTATAAGATTATGATTTATAGAAGATTATAGTAGATGGCCCACACACATTCAATACACTAATTGATCATAAAGAAATAATCTAACTAAATGCTAAGACAATAAATTTTTTTTATTATTCATTAGACATAAATGTATTTAATACAATTTTTTCTTGTATTTCAGCAAATCAAATTTAAAAAAAATTGAAAACAACTTATGAGGGAGCAAATCAAGAAGAAAAATCAAGCTTCCAAGAAGATAAAGAAGCTCTTCCCAACTTATGTCTCATGGCTCATGAGGATGAAAAGAAGAAGAAAAAAAAATAAAAGAGAAAGAAAGCATTAATTAAGGAAGAGCAAGACAAAGAAAAAAAAAAAAAGAAAGAGAGAGAATGTATCTCAAATCCTTGCCTCATGGCTAATGATAATAAGGTAATCCTTGAAAACTCTTTCGAATTTACTTTTGATGAATAATATGAAGCCTTTAATAATTTAATGGATGAATTCAAGAATATAAAGATGAAAAATAAAGAACTTAAAAAGTCTAATCTATTTTTGGCTGAAAAAAAGAATAAGATTTTAATAAAAAAAGAAAAACTTTTGAAGGAAAAGAAAGTTTTGATTGAAGAAAATGAAAAGTTTTTGAAATCTAAAAAATCCTTGATAGAAAAAAATGCTAAATTAAAAAAGAAATCTAAAAAATTAAAAATTTTAATGGAAGAAAAAGAGAATTATTTGAAAAAAATGAATGTAGAAAAGAAAGATCTTATTACTGAAAATGGTGAAACAAAGAAAGAAATTGAAAGATTAAAGTCTTTTATAGATAAATTTACATTGAGTTCTCAAAAGTTTTAAATGATTTTAAATAATTAAAAGACTGTTTTCAATAAAGCTGAAATTGATTACAATCCTTCAAGAAAATAAAAATTTATTAAAAATATATTTGGTAAAGCTATACATGAAAATCATTCTATAGTGTATTTTAAATGCAATAAAGTTGGCCACAAAATTTTTGAATATAATATTAAAAGAATTGATCATACTTTGATTAAGCAAATATGGGTTTCAAAAGAAACTATGAGCTCTAATCTCAATGGACCCAAGATGACTTGGGTACCAAAAATTAGAAACTGATTTTTGTAGGCATACCAAGGATCCAATAGAATGAAAAGAAAAAAATCTTATGAAAAGATGCCTTGAGAATAAAATTGGATGGGTAATGATATTTGGTAAAATCTAGACTTTTCTCACATCATACCATCATCATTTGCTGAATATCTTCTGATCAATTAATTAATTTTGATGATTTATTAGTGCTTACAATGAATATGTTCTATGATTTGAATGTTTTGATTATGTATAAAATTCAAAAATCAACATGCTCTCTTTTATGCATCTTATTGAGTTGATATGAGCTTAAATTCTCTTCAAATTTAGCATGATCTTTTAGCTTTCCCATGTCACTTCCTTTCTTGAAAACTTGAATTAAATTAAAATAAGCTTGATTGGATAATGTATTACTTGTGTGCAAAAATTATAAATCAATTTTTGACAATTTTATAACACAAATAATTATTGAAATCTCCTAAAATTGCATAAACTAAGAACTTGGAAAATGAGTCATCTATTCATAAAAGATTGTGTGCTTAATGTCTTGCATTGCATCTTAGGCTAAACCCCTAAGGATTTGCAAAACTCTCTAGTTAAATCAAAACTCATAGAGATATTATCTAGTATCCTCCTGATTTAATCTTATTTGATTTGATTGATTATCATACTCCTAATTGATTAATTTTTGATCCCTCAAATTGATCTGAATATCTTTTTTGATCATTGATTTGGTTTGCCATTGATCCATATTTCATTTGAGCCATTATTCTTTGGATCAAAACTTCTTGAACTATTTTTTTGTATTGAGGAGTTGACTCTTGAACCTAAGGAGTCAACTCATGATGCTATGATTCTTTCTTAGTGCATTAGTATCCTTACCAATTCATCTTTTTGATACATGTAGCTCTCATGCATTTTGAATATACTGATGCGTTGTAATCTGATTTTCTTTTCAAAAATTGAGTATGTTTAATGATACTTACATTTGTGTATATCTATTTAATTGAAATTATGCATTGTTTATAAAATTGAGGAGGAGTAAAATACTGTAAAATAAATATGCACAATTTGAAAGAGAAAGGAGGAGAATCAAGAGAAAATAAATTTTTTAGCATTTATTATAAAAAATAAGAGAAAAAAATATTATTAGAATATTAAAAAAAAAATATTTTGAAAACTCGATAAAAATAAAATTTATTGATGATCATTTATACCTTGCTTAGATTGATCTTTTGACAATTAATTGGTATCAAGCTCAATTTCAAAAACACTTTGCATAAACAAATTTGAAAAATACTTTTCATACTTGGCATCAAACTGAATTTGAACTATGTTTTCACATCATTTTCAAGCAATGAATTTGAAAATTGGTTTTGCTTCAATCTTAAAGTGATATCAAATCTTTTAAGAACATCTTGATTTATTTTAGTTCAATTGGTGTGAAGAAGACCTTTCAAAGATGTTACAATTTTCTCTTCAAAGTATTGGGTATCCAAAATTAAATTATTTTTCATGTTTAATATCAAGAAGATACTTTTTGAGATATTTTTCATACTTGATATCAATAGCATTATTTTTGTCTTGCATCCTATTGATTGATTATTTGGCAAAAGAAAAATGACTACTCAATTAGTCTCAAATCTAGTTTTACATGAATATATCTTTATCATCATATCTTGAGACAAATTATGAGATTAATGCAATTTTGGTTCACATTGATTAATGCCTCTTACGGAAAAGAAGAAATGATTTTTTGAAAAACTAAATACGTCCTGTGATTTACTTTGAATGATCTATTCAAAATCTTTAATCTTGAAAAGCTCTATATTTTTGAATTCTTAAAGTCAAAAGAATTTCTCTAACTAAGTTTGAAAATTTGCTTGCATCATTTATTTAATCTGATTAAAGAATCAATTTTTTTCAAATTTTATTGGCTTAGCTTGCAAAACAAAGGGGGAGAAAATATTAAGAAAGAAATATTCATCTAATTGAAAACACTTTTGAATTTGAAAATATGAATTTAAAAGTTAGATAATCTAAATTTAAAGGTTAAATTTGGTATCAGTTAAATTCATGTTAAATGCATTTAATTTGAAAAACAAAGGAGGAGAAAATATTGTTAACATATCAAGAGGAAAAATAATTTTTTTAGTATTGAATCTCAAAACAAGAGAAGAGATGTTTGCTAAATATTATCTTGATTTTGATCAAAAATTTAAATTAATTTATATTAAGAAAATCAAATTTGATCTTAAATTTTTGATTTGAGCCTTCATATGCCTTTAATTTGACTAAAAATACTAATTAATTTGAGTTAAGAAAAATTAAATTTGATTTTAAACTCTTAATCAAATGTTTTATGATTTTCTTAAGTTGAGCTTTCATGTGTTTATTTAATTTGAATTAAAAAAAATAAATATTGATCTTAAATTTTCAATCCATTACTTTATGATCTCCTTAATTTGAGCCTTGATATGATTTTAATCATGATTTGATTGTCTTTGATAATTAATTGGACTCAAAGTAAACTTGAAACATATTATTACTCCCAACTAATTGTTTTTACATATTTTCAATTTTGAAACTCATTTGAAAATAATAAAGAATTTTGATATGCTTTGAAAAATTCTTATAAAATCATTTGTATCAAAGTAATTTATACTCAAAAAATAAATTTAAAAATATAACTCACATTTATTTTGATACTATCATTGATTTACTCGATATATCCTCGATACATATCTTTTCTAAATATAAATAAAAAAATTTTATTAAAAAAAGAAAGAATAAATATTAAATTAAATATTATGCTTGATTTCACTATTCAAATCTTCAAAAAGCTCTATTTCTCCTAAAGCTTAAAAGTATTTATTTAAAAATTTGATCTAGTGCGGTCTACCAGTAGTGGTGTGGACCGATCACAATGGATGGCTGAGATTAGATCTGGTGAGATATCTGATGGCTAGGGAGTTTGCACCATCCAACAGCTGAGATACAATCGTTGCTTTAATCCAACGACAACGTCGATTGTATGATCCAATGGTCAGTGTTGCTTGAGGTGAAGATCTGACGGCAACTGCGGAGGTGAGATCCGACAGCTCTGGAGCGAGTCGATCGGGATCGGACGGCCACAGTGAAATCCTAATTTGATCAAGAGATAAGAGGCTGATTCTATGTGATTGGATGGCTTTGATTTGAGTCGATCACAATTGAACGATCTGGATGGAATCTGAGATTTGATTTGGACTTGATCTCTTAGTGAAATACTGTTTTAGAATTTTTGGAGACCATAAAATTCTAATTGATGATCTGTTTATTGCGTTGGATAGCTGGTGACATCCTGATCGTACAGAGAAGCTTCTTGAGAGATTTCAGAGAACTTTTATGAGAATTTTAGGATTTTTTGTTAAGAAACTCTTGTATAAGGGTTGAATAGTAAATTTTTCTTATATTTTTTTATTTTATTTCTCTTATAGTGAAGCTTGCATGCCCCATGGAGATAGGCTTGAGATCGATCCACGTATTTTTATTATGTTTATTTGTTATTTCTTCTTCTTCTTTTTCTCGTGTGGTGTCAAGATCTGCTTCTCGGACGTTATTGTGATCATGGATGGATGATCTGTATTCCATAATTGAGGGATTTACCCCAACAATTAGGACCCTTGATCCATCAAGGGGGAGCCTCCCACCAATCTCCACTTACTTGACCAATTTAGAAGATTGTGTTTTGAATATAGTTACTTGGCGGTTTGGTTTAGCCCGTGTCAATTAGATTAGTCATTTGATAACTGATTAGATGAGATCCAAACCAAATCTCTCTATGAATATTAAGTCTAGAGCTCTTCCACCATTGTAGATATGCGGGCATGCTACTAGTGTTGATTATTCTCGGTTGGTCACAGTGATTTAGTTGTACTGAGAACATACAACTACTCTATTAGCAAAAAATTACTCCAGGTAAAGATAGGGTTGGATCCAATAACTGTCAAGTGAGGGATCTAATGATGGCTTTGTACCTACTAGTGAATGGTGGGTCGGGCTTAACTAAAAAGTATGGTCAATAATTGTCAGGTGAGCCCACATAACTTAGAGATCAAGTCACTGCAATATGCTTAGAGAAGCATCCGGATAAAGAGTTATCTATGCATCAATGTACGTATTATCAATAACTATCAAATGAGGTGCACGGCATCGGTGGGACCGCAGGACCTATTAAAAATTTTGCTTCTCCTCCTGGAGAGTGTAAGGATCCAAAAAAATAGTAGGAGTCTATTTGCTTCTTAAAGTCTCTAGAGTAAATATAAAATTTAAGTATAATTATCTAACTTGAATCTCTACTCTCACAGTTAAACCATATCAGCTTCGAATCCTCTAGTAAGCATTTTTGAGTCCAATCGTTTGATCAAAATTAATTTTAAAGATTGGCTCAGAAATCTTAAGATTGTCTTGATATCGGAAAAATTAGGATATGTACTTGACCAGGATCCCCTAGTTTTACCAAGCCATCCTAGTACTGAGTAGAGAGTACCACTTGATAAATGGATGGATGATGACAGTTAGAATAAGTGCTATATGCTGGCTTCTATGTCAATCGAGTTACAGAGCCAGTATGAACATATGCCTACTGTCAGGGCTATGATCACTCACCTACAAGAGTTGAATGGTGAGCAGAGCCGCACTATGCATTTTGAAGTATCCAAGAGATTCTTCAACATGAAGATGTGCGAAGGACAGTCAGTCTATGAAAATTATTTGACAATGATTAAAGATTTTGAGGAGCTTGAGAAGCTCGTGCTAAATATGCAAAAGAAATTACAAGTAGTTTTGATCCTGCAATCCCTTACGAGTTCATATAGTCCATTTATCATAAAATTTTTATATGAACAAGTTGGACTACACTATATCCGAACTGGTCAACATATTGATCACTACTAAAGGTATCTTGAAAAGTTTAAGGGACACTATTCTTACTATGGAGCAAGCATCTTCCAACAGAAAATCTACTTAGAAGAACAAAAAGAATAAGCCTGTGAAGAAAAAAAAGGAGAATAGGCCAAAAAAGGATACTCCAAAGAAGATTGTAGATAAAAAAAAAATATTTTCACTGCAGTGTTGATGGCCATTGAAGGAGGAACTGTCCACTATACCTAAAAAGTCTGAGGATCAAGAAGGGTGACGCACTTTTGGAAGGTATGTCAAACTTGCTCATAATTAAATCGAACCTAACGGTTTCTTCTACTTCTAGTTGGGTATTGGACTCTGGTTCTAATGCTTATATATATACTTCAATGCAAGGTCTAATAGAAAGTAAAAAATTAAGGCAAGATGATATGATTCTTCTGATCGACAATGGAGTAAAAGTTGCTGCAGAAGTTATTGGTACTTATCCTCTTCGATTATCCTCAAAATTTAGATTATATTTAAAAGATTATTATTTTGAATATATAGTTAGTTAGAATTTGATTTTCATATCTGTACTAGCATAGGATGGATTTGATTTTCAATTTAATAAAAAATTTTATTTCATTTATTTGTAAAATAAATTGGTTGCATGCGGTCTTTTAATTGATGGTCTTTATCATAGGTCAAAAGAAATCCAGAGATGATATTAACCAGAAGTATATGTGGCAATTAAGGCTTAGCCATATTGGAGAGGATAGGATAAACAAATTGGAATAAGATGGGATCCTAGACTCTTTTGATTCTGAGTCATACCTAGCTTGCGAATCTTGCCTTCAAAAAAAAAAGACCAAGCTATCTTTTATAGGACATAAGGAAAGGGCCACTGATATACTTGTCCTGGTATATACCGACGTGTGTGGACCATTTCATAGATAGGTCAGAGATGGTTATAACTACTTTATTATCTTTATTGATGATTTATCATGATACGAATATGTATTTCTAATGAGACACAAGTCTGAAATCTTTGAAAAGTTCAAGAAATTCAAAAATAAAGTAAAGAAACAAATAGAAAAAACCATTAGATCTCATCGAGGAGGGAAATAACTTAATTGAAAATTTTTGGATTATCTTAAAGACAACGGCATAGTTTCTTAATGGACTCCTCCTAGTACACCTTAACTCAATAGGATATCCAAAAGGAGAAATAGAACCTTATTAGATAAGATATGGTCAGATCCATGATGAGCTTCACTGATTTATCTTTATATCTTTAGAGACATACCTTATTAACTATAATATATTTATTAAATAAATTTTTTTCTAAATCTATTCCTACCACACTATATGAGATATGGCACAGTAAGAAATTGAATCTATGTCATCTAAAGACTTGGAGATATCCAACCTATGTCAAAAGATAGATGACTGATAAATTAGAAGATAGATCGATCATAGCTTATTTTATTGGATATCCGAAAGAATCCATAGGATATTACTTTTACTTTCCACATGATCATAATATGATTATGAGTCGTCATACTATATTTCTAAAAAAATAGTTTATCTCGAATGGTGGTAGTGGGAGGTTAATTGAGCTCGAGGAGAATATCTCTGAAGAGCAATGAGCTGTAGATCCTCAGGAATCTATTATTGATGAGCCAGTAATTAATGTTCCTCCACCACCTCATAGATCTGATAGGATCTCCCATCTTCTTAAAAGGTACATGGATATGCTTATAAAGGATGTAGAGAAAATATTCTTTATGGGAGATAAGGATCATAAAGATGATCCGAATATCTTTGACGAGGCAATGTTCGACATCGATTTTGAAAAATAGTTAGATGCAATGAAGTCAAAAATTGACTCGATGTACTCAAATCAAGTATGGATCTTAGTGGATCCATCCGAAGGTATAGTATCCATTGGGTGTAAATGAATCTATAAAAGAAAAATACGTATAGATGGTAAGGTAGAGACCTATAAAACTAGGCTGGTGGTAAAAGATTATAGTCAACATGAAGGCATTGACTATTAAAAAATCTTTTCATTTGTAGCTATGCTTAAATCTATCCACACACTGCTTGCTGTAGCAACCTATTATGATTATAAAATCTGACAGATGGATGTGAAAATTACTTTTCTGAATGGATATCTTGAGAAGATATCTATATGGAGCAGTCTTTGGATTTCACTTTCGATGATGGAGATTACAGTCTGCAAGCTGCAAAGATCCATATACAGATTAAAGTAAGCTTCTCAGAGTTAGAACCTTCATTTTGATGAAGCGATCAAATCATTTGATTTCATCAAAAATGAGAAAGAATCCTACATATACAAAAGAATTAGTGGGAGTGTAATAATATTTCTAATATTGTACCTAGATGATATCTTATTAGGAATGATATTCCCATGTTGACCTTGGTTAAAAGATGATTGTTCAAAAAATTTTTCATAAAAAACCTAGAAAAAGTATCTTATATTCTTGAAATTAAGGTCTATAGGGATAGATTTAGAAGGATGCTAGGCCTATCACAAAAGCTGTACATAGAGAAAGTGCTGAAGAGGTTCAATATGAAAAACTCTAAAAAGAGATTTCTACCTCTTAGGCATGGTATTCATTTTTTCAAAATGATGTGTCTGACCACATCTAAGGAAGTTCAGCATGTGAGTAGGATTTCTTATGTCTCGATAATAGAGAGTCTCATATATGCCATGCTATATACTCGACCTGATATTATCCTTTCTGTGAGTGTCACAAGTAGGTATCAGTCGAATCCAAGCGATGAGCACTGGATAGCTGTGAAGAACATCATTAAGTACTTGAAAAGAACTAAAGATTTGTTCTTGATCTTTGAAGGAGGGTCTGAGTTGAGAGTCGAGAGTTATACTAATTCAAACTTCATATCTGATCCTAATGATAGAAAGTCTACATCAGGATATGTGTTCATATGTAATAGTGGCATAGTCAGCTAGAAGAATTTCAAGCAATCCATCATAGCAGATTCGACCATAGAAGCTAAATATGTTGCTGCTTCGTATGCTAGAAAGGAAGGTTTCTAATATAAAAAGTTCATCATGAAGTTTAGTACAATGACATTGGATGCCATACCACTACACTACAATAATAATAAAGCCATAACACTTGCTAAGAAGCTCAGGTCTCATCAGAAATCTAAGCACATTGAGCGATGATTTTACATCATACGCGACTACTTCGAGAAGAAATATGTCAAGGTGCGAAGAGTAGACTCCATGAACAACGTGACAGAGTTACTGACAAAGTAGTTGAGCCAGCCAAAGATAGAAGTTTACTTTGAGAAGACGAGACTTAGATTAGAGGCCAATTAGCTTTAATCCACATGAAAGATTATTGGATGTATATCCTAGAAGCCAATATGGCTGACACATTATATTATTCTAAGGTATAAATTTATGCTTAAAATATTGATTTGATTAGTAAAAAGATTTTTATTTTTCATTCAAGTGTGATATGTCTTTGAATCGTCCATAAAATTAATGCTTAAAATACATATTCTCAAAGAGTCGAGAATTAGAGGTATGTATAATTAATTCTTAAATTACTTCCAGTCATAATATCATGGGACGATGATCGATCTAGATAGATTGGTGCATAATTCATTTTTTTGGGATACATGAGTCTCCAATCTACAATATAAAGATACTGAACGGTAAGTACAGATAATTATTAGAAAATAACTAGTACTGAGTGTGATCAAATGAGAAATCACATGAATTTTTGCTCAATCGTTAGTGATCATCTCGATGTTGTAGTTGTGTAAATAGTTTTTTAACCTGTGGTGCCACGATTGCTCACAGTGAGGCTACTAAAATTTGACTGCATAAAAATATTATCTCTTAGCCACCTGAGTCTTTGTGGTGTATGTTGGTGACAGTTGGTCCATTATTTAAGCAGGGTGTCCATCTAGAAGGAATCTATTGATCTTGAGAGAAAGGAGTGGTCCTATGAGATTGAAGAAGCAAAGTCGTTAAGTCTATATCCACAACAGTATGATTGATGAAAAGAAATTTTCATACAAATTATTTTTGGACTTGAGCTGATTGAATCTATCATATAACTAATATTGAGGTTTGACGATTTATCTATGACCTGCCATCAAGTTGAAACTAACGATAGAGGGATTGAATCATAGGAGAAATACATCTAGAGGTTCTTTATTCAGTTCTGCTGGGTTGTCACTATATACTGCTAGGTATCACTGATGGATTGTGAGAGCTCACTAGAATTATTCTGGATCAATGATCTTTATGAGTAAGAGCAAAATTATTCCGACCTATTCAAAAAACTTTTATAATACTATGATAGAGATTATAGTATATCTCACTATCAAATAGAATTAAATCTATAAAATCACACAACAAAAGAATTTAACCTAGATTTATCAATTGAGCTTATGAAATTTCAATTGGGTTAAAGATTTAAAAAAATTCTATTAGATTTAGGAGAACCTTGCTAGCATATGGTTGAACCCAATTTTTTTTTAGACTTGGATTGCTTATTTGATAAGAATTAATTCGAGTCAATTATCTGCATTGAACCTAATCGAATTGGATTCAATGGGCTTCAAATGTTGGGTGCCCAAGAGGTTTGGATCAAGTCATTAAATTGACTCCTTGATTGGATCATGAGGCACCACTTGATGAGATCAAGTATGGGCATCAAATTGGTGGAACGCATGGAAAGAGAGAAGGACAAGGCAAGGGTGCACCTTCTCTTCCTCCTGGCATGTGATAGAGAGCTCTAGAGGGCGCCAAGTGTTGGTGCTCCCCTTGATTCATTTAGGTGTGGTCAAAGGCTGATTATAAGGAGTCATCCTATGTGATTAGGACTCATCCTTAAGGGCTGATTTGTTCTTGGTTAGGACTCTAAGTACATCTCTATTTAAGAGGCCTTTTCCTAGACCTTAAACATCAGAATTTTTAGATTGCTCCTAGCCTCCCAAAGGTCTCCACGCCCTCTCTCTTCCTCCCTCTAGTTCCAACATCCAAGAGTTCTTGGACGTCCAACATCCAAGAGTTCTTGGACGTCCACCATCTTCACACCCCAAGGCTATTGGGTGTCCCTCTCTTTTCAATCTGATTTCAGATCTTGATTGCTTCAAGATCAAGAGAAGGAGATCAAAAAAAAGAAGAGAAAAAGAAGATCAAAGAGTTGATTAAAATTTAGACTTGGTTCAGATTCACGGGAAGATCTAACTTAGAGAAAAATGATCTACTTCAAGAGGACCAATCTAAGCTAATCCTGAGTGGATACTCATAGAGGCCAGATATTCGTATGACTAAGAGAGAACCTGTTCATCTTCCAGATTCAGATTCAAGAAAAGAAAAAGCAAAATAGGTATGTGATTTGATTACATGATTAATTTCAAATTAAAAATCTACATATGTTATTTTCAGCATATAAACTAAATCCTTAGGTGCTTTGATTTTATTCAAGCATGCTTTAAATTAAAAGATGTTTTAATCTATTATTTCATTGCATTATTTTTTGAAAGAGTTATAAAATCTACACGCATGAGCACCATACGAAATTCTAACACTTTTTCTAATCCTTTTTGATTCCTTTCTCAAAAAAATCCAGCACCTTAGTCTTTAGATTTTCTTCTCAAGAAAATTAGTATATAGCCTCTCTTGATTTTCTTCTCAAGAAAATCCAGCACCCTCTCACTTCTTCTTTCTTGTGTGTGCCCAACTCTCAAGTATAAGAAATCTTCATGCTAGGATTGGATCAGGCATCCCAATCTTTTTTTTTAGTCCAACACTTGGACATGAGGTGAAGGGAGACATAGAGAGGAGGTGCATGGAGGGTTAGGGCATTGAACAAAATCGTGAGACTCTTTCTCACATAATAAGCCCAATCCCAAAAAACTTTTACATGTGAATATATGAGAGGCATCCTTCTCTTTGGTATACTCCCTCATCACGTGAAACTTCAGGCATGAGGTAAGGGCTTAGGTGCTATGATTTAAGAGGCATGAAGAATATCTCAAGAGAAATCAGATTTCTTCTTAGCTCCTTAGGTTAGGACTCCTCCCCGCCAACCAACCAAGGGTCCAACTCAAGTAGGGCTCCTATTCAGATAAGGAGCGCCTCTCTTTTTCAACATCCTTCACATGAATTAACCATGTGTGCGTGAAGAGAAGATGGGTGGTGCCATCTTATAGGAAGGAGTCTTTCTGCACATTAAACACTTTGGTGTTAGAGTCCCAAGTGGCCTGAATTTTGATCAAATCAAAATCCTTATCTCATAAAGAATCTCATTGCCTTTGGATTTGATCATATCAACTATTTAACATGTCAAATTAAATCTAACCATCTGATCAAACACAATCTTTTTGTGTGTGACCTCATAAGTTCTATTCTATCTAATAGTGAGAAATTTTATGATCTCCATCAATAATATTGTTGGTGCAGAATTTCGCCAAAGTCGGAGAAGCTAGAGCTGAGATGACCGCGGCCGCCATCGGAACCTGCAAGAAAAATCTAAACCGGAGTTGGGGGTGCTCCGGCAAGACCCTCCGACACTCAAGTCAGTACTCTGCTTCAATAGAAATGGAGTGCTCGAGCAAAAATTTTAGCAGAGTTTCGAGATAGAGTTTAGAGCTTAGAGAAGAATATATCTGGGGGTCCCTTTTTATAGACGGAGAGTGTAACTGATTGACAGTGATGTCTGTAACCGCCTGGTAGTGGGCCGTTCAGAGCTATGCGGAGTTTGTTACAGAGAGTAGTGACGTCAGGGGCCGTTCAGGGCCACATGAAGTTTGTTACGGAGAGTGGAGTGGTGTCCATTGTCGTGACTTGTCAGAGAGTGGAGTAAGGTAGTGGCCCTTGTCATGGCTTGCCAGAGAGTGGTGGAGCCACATGGAATCCGTTACAGAGTGTGGGGTAAGATAGCAGCCATTGTCGCAACTTGCTAGAGAGTTTGGATCTATCAGCTGAACCTCGGCTGGGATGTCTGATGGAGCGGAATGACTCTCTATCTCGTCGATCTAGGAGAAGCTCAGATATTTTTGAGGTTGTGACAGGTCTACTGTTGTTGGGTGCCTAGAGCACTGATGCTGCAGGCAGGAACCGTCTGCTGTAGAAGCTCGGATGGAGACTTTTTGTTGGAAAAGTTCGGTTTCATGAAGAATCTGATGGAGGGTCGGCCGGCGGTGGACTTCGGATGGCGTTGGGGAGATTCGTCCGTTGGAGGAGTCTGGGGATCCTGTGGAAGTCTGGATGGCGTTGTTGAAGTCCGACTGATGCTATTGAAGATTGATGGCTGGGGAGGTTCGACAGACACCGGAGATGATCGATCGTTGTAGAAATCCAACTGCTGGAGCCCGTCTGTTGTAGAAACTCGTCCGGAATCCATCCGCTATGGAAGTTCGGACGGAGTCTGATTCTTGCAGAAGGCTGAAAGGAGGCCGCTTATTGTAGAAGCTCGATCGAAGATCGGTTGTCATGGAAATTCGAAGTGGTGACCTGACCGATGGAACCTGTCCCGTTGTAGAAGCTCGTCCGGGATCCGGAGTAGATATTCGAAGTAGACCGCCTACAGTGGGAGTTTGGAGTTGCTTGCTGTAGAAGTTCAGCTCTCGTAGGAGCTCGGGTGGAATCCAGAAGGCGGTCGACCATCGTAGAAACTTGGATGAAGTCTGGTTACTATAGAAATCTTGTTGTCGGAGAAGCTCGAATATTGACGAAGTCTGGAAGAAGTTTGGAGTAGGGTCATCCGTGGTCGGAAGAAGTCTAGAAGGGATTCGGAGAATAGTTGATCATTGTAGAAGATCGACTGATAGTGAAGTCCAGAGAGCCTTTGGAGTGGCCCGGTAGATGAATGGAGAAGCTCATTATTGGAGAAGTCCGATGGTATTATGGAAGCTCGGACGGTCGAGGGGGTTCAGAAAGACGTCACACAAGGTCGGAAGCCGAAAAAATCCTGGAAGGGTCGGTCCTTTACAAACTTCGACTGGGGGTATTTTATACCCAACATCAGTCTCCGTACTTTCGAGTTCAGATTTCAAATGAAGGAAGTACAGAGAAATTCTACAGTCGAAGTTGCCCCCCCTCGATTTTTGCACTCGATGGTTTTCAGATATTTTGACATTTGGCACACTAGTGCCGGAGTCTTTTCAAATCAAGGCGATCCGAAAAGATTTTTTCAAAATTCCCACCGGAGTGTGGCTCTAGGTATGGCGCAATAATGACTTTGTCAGCTGTCAGCCATTTTCAGCAGCCTGTCATGGTGAGTGGGATACGCGGCGAGTGCAGGTCGGCCAGAGAAGATCCGCAATCATTACTGCGTCGGACCCTGTTGCCTATTTAAACACATCCTCCTCCTTCAGGAGTTTCAATTTGTCTGAGAGAATCCCTCGGTCCCCTCCTCTTCCCCAAGAGCTCCAGCTTCCTTTAGCATCCTTCTCGACCTTAGGCATCCTCCGGATCGACTTCCATCATCCTTGCCGTCTTTCTGCACTCCTCGGACCAACCTAAGTTAGTTTCGGAACTTCTTACCATTTTTCTGTTCTTTCTTCTTCATATTCCATTCGTTTAGCTTCCTCGAGAGCTTGTTTGCTATTTTTCCTGATTTTTTTTGGAATTTTTGTGGCTTCCATTTGATCCAAAATATCTTTCGATATCTCCTCTTCTAGCAGTTCTAGGAGTTCATCAGTCCCAGTTCTCCAAAGTCCTTGTATCGTAGACAAACCCGTAGTTAGGACCGAACCTCGTCTGGTCTTTGCGCTGGACACCATCCCCAGCTCTTTGACTCCGGATGAACTCTCACTGATAAGGATTTAGTATGGAGTTCCTCCGAAGTACGAGCTGGAGCTTCTCGGGCCAACTGACCGGACTAGCGCCCCTCCTCCCAGCCGCTTCTGTCTGTAGCAGGAGGCCTTTCGTGCTGAACTTCGGCTTCCACTTTCACCTTTTGTCGTCGCTCTCTTTCATTTTCTGAATATTTCTCTAGTTTTAGTAGCGCCGAACTCCATTAGGTTTTTGATAGGATTTCTTTCCCTTTATCACATAGCCGAAGTCCAGCCAACCCTTTCTCTGTTCAAAAATTTTTATACCTTCAAGCGTCACCCTTCGACAAAGGACTGGTGGTACTTCTCCCCCCAGTTCGGTAGAAAGGGGTTGCTGAAAGGCACCCCCTCTTCTATCCACAACTGGAAGGAGAGGTTCTTCTATGTCTGATGCCTAACCTTGGAGTTAGGATTACCCCCTTGGGGCTCTCTGAGGGATTCCGTCCGTCGGACTTCTAGCCTGGAAAGGGATGACCTCGAAGCCTTCAAAAAGCTCGAAGCCTATCAAGCTCCCCTCCTCTCTGAACTTCTGAAGGAACAACTCTTGTTCAACATCGGCTTGAATCCTCTTAATCCTGCCGGTACCATTATATTTTTATTTTTTTTTTATTTTTTTAGTTTTTATTTTTTTTGCTGCTTCTCCTTTTTCTTATTCTATCTTTGAGCCGTGCTGATCTTCTTTTATTGCAGACATGGATGCAGGCGTGGCTCAGAGGTTAGCCCACGGTCTCAAGACCCACAATAGAAAAGGTGCCTTGACTTCGAGGTCGGCGAAGAGGTCCAGGACAGAAGGGACAAGCTCGACCGTGCTTGCTCAGGTGGCTATTGCCATCAACGTCCCTTCTGTCGTCGAACCCGAAGTCCCCCGAGCCCCTTCAAGGAGCCCCACGATCGAGGATCCCACTCCAGAGGCCCGTCCCGAGGGGGCAACCGGGGCCGAAGGGAGGAGAAGAAAGAAGATCCTGGCCCGCAAGAGCCGCAGCCGCAAGGCTGCCGTCGAGGGGGCCGGTAGCTCCGAGGAAGACCTAGGGGAAAATCTCTTCAACAACAGGGATTTAATAAAGAGGCTGGTCGAAGGGTGTATTCTGTCCGAGGTCGTCCAGAGGATCATCTTTGCAGATCTTGAGCTGTGGGTCTGGGACTCTCTGGGATCTTTCCTCGAAGTAGATTAATTCACTTTTTTCTCCTTCTTGCTTCTTTACTTAATTTATTCCTTAGCCTTTATATTGACTCCCCGGCCTCTCTTGTAGATTGGACACCAGCTTGTCGCCAACGTCGAGGCGGTGAAGATCACCAAGAGGGAGGTAGCTCGGGCGGAGGAAGGTCGCTTGGCTGAGGCCGCCCGCCTTGAGGAGAAGATCGCCGAGGTCATAAGTCTCCAGGAGGCACTGGAAAAGGAGGAACAAACCTCATCCAATCTGAGGACCGCCTTGGAGGAGGAGAGAAAGAAAGCTGAGGCCGAGGTCTCCGAACTGAAGGCGCAGGTTTTTGAGCTGAAAGCGTGGATCCCATCCCTGGTCTCTGAGGCAGGGGCCCGAGCAGTGGAGGAGTTCAAGGCCTCCTCCGAGATGGAGGATCTACAGGTCCAGTTCGGCCAAGATGCCTTCATCAAGGGTTTCGAACTCTGTCAAGAGAAGGTGGCCGGAAGGTTTCCCGAACTGGACCTTGGCTTCCTGGATGAGGCATCCGACGATGAAGTCGAACCTTCCGAAGCTGCTGTCGGTCCTCCTCCAATCGAGACCTCGTCGACCACTGTGGCCACCGCTGTCGATCTTCTGGGGACGCCGAGCCCCTTCACTTCTGCCCCAGAGGTCCGAAACCTCTAGTTTTGTATTTTTTCTTTGTGATGACTTTTCTTCGTTCTCTTATACTTGAAAATTATTTAATCAATGAAATCGGATTCTTCTTTACGGAGAGCCCCCTTTTCTCTTCTGCATTCTTTTCCTTCTTTTTTGTCTTCTTGCACTAATTTGAGTCGTGGTGCTCTTATCTTCCAACGACAGTGTCCTGCCGAAGTTCTTCCCCTGCCAGAGGGGATTCCTCTGAAGTCGATGATTCGAGACCTCCGAAGAAAAGTTCGTCAGTTGACGAAGAAATCCAAGAAGCTGGAAGACGAACTTTACTGGCTAAGGGAGAGCCATTCAGAGGTCACTGCAGAGGCTACTCGCTTTTGGGACCTCCACAAGAAAACTTTCATGGAATACACCCAGAGGAAGGCTGACTTCGTGACGGAGCTTGAGAAACTCCGAAAACGTGCCAACGATCGATCTTGGACTCAGGCTTCCAAGATCAGCTCCCTTGAAGTCGAGCTGGCGGTCGCACGGGAGAAGATCGGTTAGTTGAAAGGGAGCTCGTCCTGGCTCACAATCTAGGCCGACCGTGATCGAGACTGATCAAAGAAGTTCTCCGACCTTCAAAAGCAGTTGCAGGACACCGAGGCGAACTACAATGCCTATCGAGTCGGCTGGAGCGGATAAGTAGAGGACTATCGAAGGAAGCTCTAGACGGCAACCGATGAAGTTGCCCGCCTTCAGAGGCAGCTGTCTGAGAGAGTCCAGCCTGCCTCTGCACAAGGCCTCGATGAGCTTCGCTCCTTGAGGGGGACTATGGCAGAACTGTCTGTGGCCCTTGGGCGGGAGGAGGCTGAACTACAGTGGCTGAAGATTCAGCTGGTCCACAAGTAGCAGGCGGTCAAAGATGCCGAGGTGGAGTCCGAGGTCCTGAGGAAGAGGCTTCGAGAGTCGGAGGGCAAAAACTGGCGGTTCCACCAGATGTACCGGGAGATGCTGCTGAAAAAGATGGAACTAGAGGAAGAAGTCAAAAACTTAAAGCATTCCCTAATAAGGACCGGAACCGAGAGCTCGAAGTCGGAAGAAGCTGGGCTTCCTTAGAGCCCTTTTTTTTTATCTTTCATCCTTCCATGTATTCTTTTTCTTTTCTTGTCGTTTCTCTTTTTTGGCCTTCAAGGTTTTGTAATGTACACTTCACTAATGAAATAAAAAAAAAAATTCCATTACCTTATCCATTCTGGTATTGAGTTGTCATTTATCAAACTTCTTTTGTCTATTTTTCTTCGGCCTGTGTTGAGTTCCCTCTCAGCGACTGAGGGTTTTTGATAGGAATATCTTTCCTCGTTGAGACGAGATCCCTCGTATCTTTGATGTAGTTTGTTTTTCACTTATCACTGGTGTAGTTCGTCGCCTTCCCTTCTTATCTCCCTTTTTCTTTTTATTTGGGTGAGGATTTTCTCTTTAGGCGAGGATTTTTCCTCTGCTCTTAGTGGGGTTGTGGGGATGTAGAGGAGCTGCTGAGGAGATTTTTCTCCTCATCCGGTCCTGATCGATCAAATCTTTATTTGTGTTAGGGCGAGGTTTTCCTCCTATCCCCGACATAGTCAATTTCAGCTCATGCTAGGTTGAGGTCCTTCTCCCGTTCCTAACAAGGCTGTGGGGGCACAAAAGGGCCGTTGCAAGGGCCTCTCCCCCCATCCAGTCTTTAAGTAATCGAGCCTTCGACTTTGCTCATGTTAGGATGAGGTTCTCCTCTTGTTCCTAACAAGGCGGTGGGGGCACATAAGGGCCGCTGCAAGGGCCTCTCCCTCCATCCGGTCTTTAAGTAATCGGGCCTTCAACTTTACTCATGTTAGGATGAGGTTCTCCTCCTGTTCTTAACAAGACTGTGGGGGCACATAAGGGCCGTTGCAAGGGCCTCTCTCTCCATCCGATCTTTAAGTAATCGGACTTTTGACTTTGCTCATGTTAGGATGAGGTTCTCCTCCTGTTTCTAACAAGGCTATGGGGGCACACAAGGGCCGTTGCAAGGGCCTCTCCCCCCATCCGGTCTTTAAGTAACTGGACCTTCGACTTTACTCATGTTAGGATGAGGTTCTCCTCCTGTTCCTAACAAGGCTGTGGGGGCACACAAGGGCCGTAGCAAGGGCCTCTCCACCCATCCGATCTTTAAGTAACCGGGACTTCGACTTTGCTCATGTTAGGATAAGGTTTTCCTCCTGTTCCTAACATGCTTAATTTTGATTGTATGAGGAAGTTACTTCCTGTCGTTATAAGCTCATGCTAAAAGAAAAAATATGCAAATATGAAACTTTTATTTAAGGCAAAGCTATTGGTAATATATTTGCAGATTTTTCGAATTTTATGGTCGCAGAAGCTCTGCTCCTCTGAGCTTTTTTAGATAGTATGTTCCGGGCTGGACTACCTCCTTGACTTCATACGGGCCTTCCCAGTTCGGGGTAAGTTTTTCTTGATTCTGAGGTTGTGAGGTAGTGGCTCGTCGAAGTAATTATTTAAGGCAAAGCTATTAGTAATACATTCGCAGATTTTTTGAATTCCATGATCGTGGAAGCTCTGCTCCTCTGAGCTCTTTTAGATAGTATGTTCCGGGCCGGACTACCTCCTTGACTTCATACGGGCCTTCCCAGTTCGGGGCAAGTTTTCTTTGATTCTGAGATTATGAGATAGCGGCTCGTCGAAATACCAGGTCCCCCGCTCTGAAGGCTTTGCTTTTGACCCGAAAATTATAGTAGCGGGCTACTTTTTGCTTGTAAGCCACCATCTGAACTCGAGCTGTCTCCCATTTTTTTTTTAACAAGTCGAGGTTGGCCTTGAGATCCTGTGGGTTGCACTGCTCGTCGAATGCCATGACTCATGCCGACGGAAGCTTGAGTTCAATCAGGATTATGGCTTCTATCCCGAAGGCTAAGGCAAAGGGGGTCTCCCTTGTGGGCAATCTCTGAGTAGTTCAGTATGTCCATAACACATGATAAAGCTCATCTGCCCAAGTTCCCTTAGCTTTTTCAAGTCTCGCCTTGATACCTTGCAACAGTATCCTGTTAGTCACCTCGACCTCGCTGTTTGCCTGCGAATGGGCTACCGAAGTGAAGTTATGGGAGATATTTAGGTCCTCACAAAATTCAGCAAACCTTGCTCCGGCAAATTGCCGTCCATTATCAGTAATGAGGGTTCTGGGTAAGCCGAACCTACAAACAATTGACTTCCAGACGAAGTCCTGCACTTTAGCTTCTGTGATTTTTGCCAAAGGTTCAGCTTCGACCCACTTGGTGAAATAGTCTATTGCCACCAGGAAAAACTTTCGCTACCTGGATGCCATGAGAAAAGGTCTGAGGATATCCATCCCCCATTACGCAAACGGCCATGGGGCACTCAATGGTGTAAGTTTGAAGGCAGGTTGCCTTTGTATATTTGCATATCTCTGACACCGATCACATCTTCTGACATATTCGACGGAGTCGTGGTACATGGTAGGCCAGTAATAGCCTTGTCGGAGCAGCTTGTGGGATAAAGATCTGGCCCCCAGGTAACTTCCACAGACTCCCTCATGTACCTCCCTCAAGGCGAAGTCGGCTTTAGAAGGCCGGAGACATTTCAGGAGGGGCAAAGAGTACGACCTCTTGTATAGCTTGCCTTTGTAAAGGATATATCGGAAGGTCTGGTTCCTAAGCTTCCGAGCTTCTTTTACATCAGGAGGAAGAACCCCGTCCTTGAGGTATGCAACCAGTGGGTCGATCCAACTGGGTTCATGACTGATCTCCATCACAAGCTGTGATTCTTCTGTACTTGGGTGCTTCAGAACTTCGAAGAAGACTTCCTTAGGCAGTTCAGCCGGAGCCAGTGTAGCCAACTTGGAGAGAAGGTCGGCCCTGATATTTTCTGCTCTTGGGATCTGCCTGATGTCGAAGCTGCCGAAGGTAGGGATGATCTCCTTTATCTTTTCAAGATACTTGGCCATACTGTCCTCCCGAGCTTCATAATTTTTGCTAACCTGTCCCACTACTAATTGAGAGTCACTGTAGGCTTGATGCCGATCTACTTCTAATTCTTTGATGATCTTTAGTCCTACAATCAGAGCTTCATATTCTACTCCATTATTTATCGTAGGGAACTCGAAGCGCAGTGCATACTCCGCGATAATTCCATCTGGATTGACCAAGATCAGGTCCGCGCCTGCACCTGACATGTTGGAGGAACCGTCCATGTAGAGGGCCCAAAAACCATCAGGTAGATCTGCTCTTTCTTCAGGGGAGTTCGACTGGAGCCCTGGGTTGTCAGCTTCATCTCGTCCAAGTTCGGCCTCTTCCGGGATAGTGCATTCTACCATGAAGTCTGCTAATATCTGAGCTTTTATCGTCGATCGAGGTCGATAGTCGATGTCGAACTCCATGAGCTCGACTGCCCATTTTGCTATCCTCCCAGAGGCATCCGCTCGATGCAGAACCGCCTTGATCAGCTAGTCGGTGAGTAGTGTTATGGTGTATCCTTGAAAGTAAGGTCAGAGCCTTTGAGCTGCAACCAATAAGGCGTAAGTTAGTTTCTCTAACTTAGTATACCTGATTTTGGCATCTCTCAATACTCGACTTATGTAGTAGATCGACCGTTGAATTTTTGCTTCTTCCTTAATCAGAACTGCTGCGAGGGCCACAGGAGAGACCGCCAGGTACAGGAACAACTCCTCTCCAGGCTCGGGCTTTGCCAATAGTGGAGATGAGTCGAGGTAGTTCTTCAGCTCTTCGAATGCTTGCTGACATCCAGTGGTCCAACAGAAGTTCTTCGGCTGCTTGAGGGTCTAAAAGAAAGGTAGGCACCGCTCGGCCGATCTTGAGACGAAGCGATTTAGAGTTGCTACTCTCCCAGTAAGGAACTGAACTTCCTTTATTGACTTCGGGGCGGTCATTTCTTGGATGGCGTGAATCTTTTTCGGGTTTGCTTCGATCCCGCACCCCGATACCATAAAGCCCAGGAATTTTTCTGAGGTTACTCCAAAAGTACACTTGGCTGGGTTCAGCTTCATCTTATATTTTCGGAGGATGCTGAAGGTCTCCACAAGGTCGGCGACGTGGTTCATTGAGAATTTACTTTTTACGAGCATATCGTCCATATAGACCTCCATGTTGCGGCCGATTTGCTCTTTGAAGATCTTGTTTACCAGCCGTTGATAGGTCGCCCCTGCATTTTTTAGGCCAAAAGGCATGACCCTGTAACAAAAAAGGCCACGGTTAGTAATAAAAGTAGTTTTTTCTTCGTCTTCTGGTGCCATCCTGATTTGATTATAGCCGGAGAACGCATTCATAAAAATGAGAAGCTTGTGGCCCGAGGTTGCATCCACTAATTGGTCGATTCTGGGCAGAGGATAACTATCCTTCGGGCAGGCTTTATGCAGCTTTTTAAAGTCTATGCACATCCTCCATTTACCATTCGCCTTCTTAACCAGGACCACATTGGAAACCCAACTCGAATAGTTGACCTCTCTGATGAACCCGACTTTCAGGAGTTTATCAACTTCCTCAGCTATTGCCATTTGTCTTTCCAGTGCATGACTTCGAACTTTCTCCTTCGTCGGTCGGTGTTTGGGATCAACAGCTAGATGGTGTTTCATAACTTCAGCATCGATCCCTGGTATGTTCGTTGGAGCCCAAGCGAAAATATCCACATTCTTTTGTAGAAAATTGATAAGTTGTGTCCACACCTCTTTCCCCAAGTTGGAGCCGATATTCATTACGTGCTCTTCATTCCCATCATTCAAAAGAATTGAGATAAGATCTTCTATTGGCTCACCCCGTTCTTTAGTCAGATCGTCGTGGATGTCCAATCCATCAATCGGACAGGGGTCAGGCTGACCACTTCTTTGTAGGGCTATATTATAGCAATGTCTTACTAGGGCTTGATCTCCTCTGACTTCTCCGACCCCCTGGCTAGTAGAAAATTTTAATTTCAAATGGTAGGTCGATACTACAGCTCAGAGGACGTTGAGGCCAGGTCGGCTGAGAATTACGTTGTAGGCAGACGGCGCCCTCACTACCAGAAAATCCACTAGCGCTCTAGATTATTTTGGATACCGACCTGCAACTACAGTCAAAGTTATTACTCCCTCCACTGGCACAGCATCGCCAGTAAACCCTATCAACGGGGAGCTAATCGACCCTAACCGACCATCAAGGATGGACATTTTTTAGAATGCATCGTAAAATAAAATACCGGCCGAGCTTCACTATCAACAAGAATGCAGCATACATCATAATCAGCAATATTTAAAGAAACTACAACCACATCATTATGGGAGAATTGGATCTCCCGGATGTCTTCTTCAGTAAAGGTTATAGGTCCTTCAGTTCTTTGCCGCTTGAGCGGTCCGGTCGATCCACTGGCCGCTCCCCTCCGGGGCCCTCCAGAGATGGTGTTGTTGATCCTGATTGGAGGCCAATCTTCAGGCTGTTCTTCCCTCCTTGGCAGCTCCGGTTGTGCCAGGGCCCTCAGTCGATCTTCCCTACCTTCAGGTCAGCATCGGATGAATCTGTCGAGCCGACCCCGCTTGATGAGCTCCTCGATTTCATCTCGGAGCTGAATGCATTCCTCCATGTCGTGGCCGTGGTCACGATGATAGAGGCAAAATTTATTTGTGTTGCACTTTTCGGAGTGCGAGCGCATCCTTTCCGGCCTCGACAGCTGCTCCCTGACCTCCATCAGCACCTGGGTTTTTGGAGCATTGAGAGGGGCATAGCTGTGGAATCTTCTTGGGGGAGAGCCCCATCGAACTCTGCGGTCCGGGCTTCTCTGCTTATGAGCTCGAGGAGGAGTCCAGACACATCTGTGTCCGGAAAGAGTTCGAGAATGTGGCCGAGCTTCACTTGGCCCTTTTTCAGCTACGGGCTTCTGGAGCCACCCGCCTGTCGCTCCTTCGCGGCCTCCTCGTCCTTCAACTTGAAGGCTTCCTCTGCTCGGGCATATCCTTCGGCCTGAGCCAGCAAATCAGCGAGCTCCCTGGGATACTTCTTTTCTAGGGAGAACAGAAGATCATTCTTTTGAAGACCGCTCTTTAGGGCGGCCATTGCAACCGATTGGTCTAAGTTTCGGACCTCCAATGCGGCGATGTTAAATCGGTTGACATAGGTTCGGATGGATTCTTCCTCCTTCTACTTGATGTTGATAAGGGACTCCGAACCTCTCTGGGGACGTCGGCTGCTAACAAAATGAGCAGCAAACTGGTGGCTCATCCGATCAAAAGAGAAGATAGTATTCGACTTCAGTGTCGAGTACCAGTTCCTTGCTGCTCCCTTCAAGGTAGATGGGAAAGCTCGACACAGGATGGCGTCTGATGCACCATGAAGCAGCATCATTGTCCGGAAGGCCTCCATGTGGTCAACCAGATCCAAGGTCCCATCGTAGCTTTAAAATTGGGAGAGCTTGAAGTTTGGCGGGATCGATTCTTGCATGATCATTTGAGAGAAAGGAGGGTCAGTACGGATGTCCTCACCATAAGCAGGGGGAGCGTGGCGGAGCTCTTCGATCCGTCGGTTCATCTCCTGAAGCTTTTGATCCAGGAGGTCCTCTCGACTGCGAGTCTCGAGGGTCTTCTGGTAGAATAGAGGTAGGGATCCTCCAGGGGTGGAATCGTGATCAGACTGAGGGCTCTCCACCCTCGGATTCCCCTTTCTGGGGAAGACAGGGCGACTGGCCCAAGTGGCCTGCCCTACTGTCAGATTTTGGAACTCTGACGATGCTCTTTCCAACTGCACTGACGCCTGCGGCTGTTGCTGCTGCTATTGCATGGCCTGCACTGCTTCAGTGAGGCCTCTGACCTGCTGAACCAGCAGGTCGAACTGCTCCATGTCGACTGTCGTTGTCGGAAGAGGAGGAGGAGCCTGAAAAACTGGAGACGAGGTCGGATCTTGCGGAGCTCGCTGAGATCTGGCCGTGGAGGCCATGGATCGCCTGGTGGATGTCTTTCGGGGAGACATCAGGTGGAGATCTAGAAGGAGAAGGAGAAGAGGATGTCGAAGAAGATGATCGGAGACAGTCTCATTGAGCACTCCTTTAAGAACAAGGGTACTGTGAAGACACAGCCGCCTTTCTTCTAGCGTCAATTCTGTTGGTGCAGAATTCCGCCGAAGCCAGAGAAGCTGGAGCTGAGATGATCGCGGCCGCCATCGGGACCTGCAAGAAAAGTCTAAATCGAAGTTGGGGGTGCTCCGACAAGACCCTCTGATGCTCAAGTCAGTACTCTGCTTCAACAGAAATGGAGTGCTTGAGCAAAAATTTTAGTAGAGTTTCGAGATAGAGTTTAGAGCTTAGAGAAGAACGTATCTGGGGGTCCCTTTTTATAGACGGAGAGCATAACTGATTGACAGTGACGTCTATAACTACCTTGTAGTGGGTCGTTCAGAGCCATGCGAAGTTTGTTACGGAGAATAGTGGCGTCAGGGGCCGTTCAGGGCCACGTGGAGTTTGTTACGGAGAGTGGAGTGGTATCCATTATCGTGACTTGTCAGAGAGTGGAGTAAGGTAGTGGCCCTTGTCGTGGCTTGCCAGAGAGTGGTGGAGCCGCATGAAATCTGTTACAGAGTGTGGGGTAAGGTAGCAGCCATTGTCGTGACTTGCCAGAGAGTTCGGATCTGTCGGCTGAAGCTCGACTGGGATGTCTGATGGAGCGGAATGGCTCTCTATCTCATCGATCTAGGAGAAGCCCGGATGTTTTCGAGGTTGTGACAGGTCTACTGTTGTTGGGTGCCTAGAGCACTAATGCTGCAGGCGGGAACCGTCTATTGTAGAAGCTCAGACGGGAACTTTCTATTGAAAAAGTTCGATTTCATGAAGAATCTGATGGAGGATCGGCCGGTGGTGGACTTCAGATGGCATTGGGGAGGTTCGTCCGCTGGAGGAGTCTGGGGATCCTGTGGAAGTCTGGATGGCATTGTTGAAGTCCGGCTGGCGCTATTGAAGGTTGATGGCTGGGGAGGTTCGACAGACACCGGAGGTGATCGATCGTTGTAGAAATCCAGCTGCTGGAGCCCATCTATTGTAGAAGCTCATCCAAAATCCATCCGCTATGGAAGTTCGAACGGAGTCTGGTTCTTGCAGAAGGCTGAAAGGAGGCTGCCTATTGTAGAAGCTCGGTCGAAGATCGGTTGTCGTGGAAGCTCGGAGTGGTGCCCTGGCC
Organism: Elaeis guineensis; assembly: GCF_000442705.2. Classification (NCBI taxonomy): domain Eukaryota; kingdom Viridiplantae; phylum Streptophyta; class Magnoliopsida; order Arecales; family Arecaceae; genus Elaeis; species Elaeis guineensis. Next base: position 76,273,948 of record NC_026004.2, on the reverse strand, counting down.
GGTGGAACCTGTCCCGTTGTAGAAGCTCCTCTGGGATCCAGAGTAGATATCCGAAGTAGAACGCCTACAGTGGGAGTTTGAAGTTGCTTGCTGTAGAAGTTCGACTCTCGCAGGAGCTCGGGTGGAATCTGGAAGGCGATCGACCGTCGTAGAAACTTGGATGGAGTCTGATTACTATAAAAATATTATTGTCGGAGAAGCTCGGATATTGATGAAGTTCAAAAGAAGTTCGGAGTAGGGTCATCCATGGCCCGAAGAAGTCTGGAAGGGATTCGAAGAATAGTTGATCATTGTAGAAGATCGACTGATAGTGAAACCCAGAGAGCCTTTGGAGCGGCCCGGTAGATGAATAGAGAAGCTCATTGTCGGAGAAGTTCGGATGGTATTATGGAAGCTCGGACGGTCGAGGAGGTTCAGAAAGACACCACACAAGGTCGGAAGCTAGAAATGTCCTGAAAGGGTCGGTCCTTTACAAACTTTGATTGGGGGTATTTTATACCCAACAAATATCATTAAAATTCTTTTCAATAGATTGAAATAATTTTAACTTATCTAATAAGAATTATTGATTATTAAAATAATTTTTATGAGTCTCACAATCCACCAATGATGCCTAGCAGCATGCAGTGGCATTCCAGTAGAATGGAATAGATGAATCTCTAGGTACAGTTATCGTGTGATACAGTCCCTCTATTGTAAATTCTGACAAGATAGAGATTATAAAATTTCTCATCAAATTCTATCATCTGTTATATGTCAAATTTATTCGACTCAAGTCTTAATATGAAAACTATAAAAATTATTTTTTATTATTCACACTATCCTGATCAAGTTCTTCTGAACTCAATCTCATAAATCACATAGGACTACCTCTCTTATCTACCAAAGGTGATAGATTTCATATAAGGTGCACATACCCTATTCCTACAATAAACCTACTATAACCAACATACACTACAAAGATTCATATGGCTAGGAGACTAAGTGTATGTATAGTCAAACTACAACAATCCCATTGTGAATAGCTGAAGCACCGCAAGTCCAAGGACTAGTCAAACTATTGCAACATCAAGCAAGTCACTGATAACTGAGTAGACATCCAAGTGACTTCTTATATTGATTATGCTCGATACTCTTATGCTCTAACAACCATCTACAGTCTTGCTCTAATATCTCTACATCGTAGACTCAAGACTCATTTATCCTATAAGGGAAGCGATCTGTGCACCAATCTATCTAAATCTATCATCATTTTCATGATGACCCATCGATCAAAAGTATTTATTAATTAATCACCAATGACATGTGCCTCAAATTCTCAACTCTTGAGAATATGTGTCATCATCTTATTAATTTTTTGGATGATCCATGGACACATGTACAACATAAAGAGAATAAATAATCTAATTTTATTAATATTAAATATAAAATTATATCTTAGAGTAAATACATGTGTCAGTCTGATTGACTTCTAGGACATACATCTAACAAAATAAAATTATATATCCCAAGCTTGGCTCGTGCCCATCTGTTAGATTTATGCCTAGAAGCCAATTGTTGGCTGACACATTATATAATTTCAGAGCTTAAAACTTGTACTTGTAACTTTTTATTATCAATAAAAAATTTTTTTATTTCAATCATATTTATGTATCCATGATTTATCTTAGAAATTAATAAAGATATTTTTTATATTTTCTTAAAGTATTAAGCATTTGAGACATACATTAATTAGTGGTTAATTTCTAAATGCTCCTGATCAAAGGATCGTCATGGAGGACAGTAACCAATCTATTTGAGATCGGTGCATAGTTCACCTCCTTTGTGGGCAGATGAGTCTCAGATCTGCATTGTAGGGACATTGAGGTGAGGGTGCGGATGGTTGTTAGAGAATAACTTATACTGACCATGACCAACATGAGAATCACAGATGTCTACTCACTCAAGGATGGTCTTCTTGATGCTGTAGTGGTGTGAGTGGTTCTTTGACCTGCGATGTCATTGACTATTTACAGTAAGGCTATTGAGTTTGACTGTACGTTCTCTTAGTCCCTAGCCATTTAGATCCTTGCTATGTATGTTGGTTTCAGTAGGTTTAGATTCGCTGTTTGAAGTAGGATGCATCTAGAAGAAATCTATCGACCTTAGTAGAAAAGGAGAAGTCCTATACAATTTATGAGATTAAGTTTAGAAAGTCTTTGGTCAAAGCAAGTATGAATACTGAAAAAGAGTTTTCACGAGATTCACAAATGAACTTGAGTCGAGTCAATCTTGTATATGACTGACGATGGGGTCTGATGAGTTCTCTATGACCTCCATCAAATCGAAACTCACAATAGAAGAACTGAATCATACGATAACTACACCTAGGGGTTCATACTTTTATTCTACTGAATTGTCACTACATACTGCTAGGTGTCACTGATGGATTGTGAGACTCATCGGATGTCATCTTGATAATCGATGACTCTCGAATGATAGAATTAAAAATATTTCAATCCATCGAAAAGAGTTTCGATGATATTATAATGGAGATCATAATATATCTCACTACCAGATAGAATGAAACCTATGGGGCCACATATTAAGGGATTTAATCTCGAATTTGTCAATTGAGCTTATGAAGTTTTAATTGGGTTAGGATTTATTGAAATCCTATTGGGTTTAAAAGAATCATGCTAACACATGGTTAAATCTAATTCTTCTCGAAATTTCGATTGGATCAAGTTCATAGTCTTGAACCTAATCTAAATCCATTTGAATTTAATTGGACTCTTAATTGTGAGCCCAAGATGATTTGATTAAGTTAATTAGTTAGCTAAATTATCTCTTCATTATCTCTACATTATCTCCTAATTATCTTTAAGAGGTGTGTGGAATAGAAGGAAAGAAGGGTGGCGCCTTCTTCTCTTTTTGGCAAGATCAGGGGGTGCCAACCCCCTGGATATGGCAAGAGGGGCCCGTCCCCTCTTATGGATTGACATGGAGGAGAGAGAGGGGGTGTGACCAAGGGGTGCCAACCCCCTGGATATGGCAAGAGGGGCCGCCCCCTCTTATGGATTGGCGTGGAGGAAAGAGAGGGGGTGTGACCAGGAGGTGCCAACCTCCTGGATATGGCAAGAGGGGCCCACCCCCTCTTATGGATTGGTGTGGAGGAGAGAGAGGGGTCACACCCCCTCTCATATGTCAAGAAACCCCAAAGGGGCGTCAAGTTTTGGCATCCCAAACTACCTGCCCTATATGAGATGGGGCGCCCTACATATTAAAGGGACTGATTACATGCCAATTAAGTCTGATATTATTGGAAAAAAATCAAATTAAAAAGATAGAGTATTCTTATGAGATAAGGATATACCTTTTTAAGTTAATTGGATTCCTTTTTGAGTCAAGGTAGAGCCTATATAAAGAGAAGGTCTCTTAGGGTTTCTAGTTAGTTGAATTTTGTGAGATAAAAATTCTTCCTCTCCCTTCTCCACACCTCCCCTCTCTTCCCTTTTCTCCTTCCACACTCAAGGGTCAGGTGTCCCACTTTCCACATGCTAAAGATTGAGGTGATTTTTCTTCAAGAGCGAAGAACGAGGAGAAGAAGAAGACTGCAGATCAAGAAGTTGATCCCATAGTCTAGATCAAAGTGTTGATCTAAGTTCTAAAGACTGTGATCCTGCTTGAAGAAGAAGGATCTACTACGAGAAGATCGGTTCGAGATTGATCTCGATGGATATCCATGAATCTTGAACCAGTGATCATCGATTGTGGTGAATATCTATCCGTGCTAAGGTATTGAGATTCGATATCATACTTGCTTTTAATTTTAGATTATATGTATGTCTTTTCTCTTAAATTTGGGTAGGATTATATATGATCTTATACATGTGGGGTTAAAGAGTTTAATCCATTCATTTTTCTGCTGCAATCAAAAAGTTTTGAAATCTACACATGCTGCCTATCTAGTTTTCTAACACCATCGTCGTTTCATGCCCACCATTGTTGTATGGAGGACAAATGTTACTAGGATGGATGTCTTCCATAGATGTACTCAACAAATGGCTCTAGGCCTGAAGGAGGCGGTGTGTATTTGTTAGCTTGGGATGTTGTATGTCAGCATGAAGGGTCCGACAAGTATAGGTCATCCTAGCTCAAGCAGCTTGAAGCTCCGCAATAGGAACAAATGGGTCAAAGAGATAACTACCCCCGACTACTACAAGTCTGGATTTATGTGGGGCTCTAGGCTTAAAGGAGGTGGTATGCATTTGTTAGCTTGGAATGTTGTATGTCAGCCGTTGGCAGATGGAGATTGGGGATCAGTCTTTGGTTGCTAGGCGAGAGGCCCTTATTGCTCGGCATGCTGCTCGATTTCTATTTGACTCTGACAATCGATGGAACTCGATGATGAGGGTCAGGTATAGCTCGTGGGTTGCTGGAGTGGAGATTTATATGTGTCGGAGGTGCTCCTTTCTTTGAAAGGAGATCTGTGCATGACCCCCAAGGTTATTTCTCAAACTAGGTTGTTTATGGGAGATGGTCAGTCTGTGAATATTCTGATGGATTCCTGGGTTGCTGATGTGCTACTGAGCCCCTCATTGACCTTCATTAGCTTGGAGGTTGGAGATTCTCTGAGGGTATGCAGTCTGCTTACCCAGGACTAGAGATGGGATTCGAAGGCTTTGATCCAGATGTTTAGGGGGGGTCTTGGAGAAGTGCTTATAGTTTCTAGCAATCCCTGCCCACAGCACTCAAGATGTCAGAGTCTAGAGGTCTTCATGATTACTGAGGGTGGTGATGGCTAACCTTTACTGCTAGTTCTAGAGAGAGTCATTTAGGCAGCTGGATATTGGGTGGATCTGGAGGATCAGAGTACACCTATGGGTGACTCTCTTTCTTTGGAAAGTAGCTTGGGGGCGGCTTCCAACCAAAACTATCCTGAGTGGGAGAGGCATAAATTTTCAATCTATTTGCTCGGTCTACAGTAGGAAAGAGGAAATCATTGAGCGTGCTCTTTTTCTGTGTTCAAGAGTAGTGTAGGTGTGGCACCTGATGGATGAGTACAGCTTTTCCTCCTAGTCCAAGCCTCTGGTCCAAGATTTCCTAGACCTGCTGAGGTGGAGTGCCGGCATGGGAGCACTAAGGCTAGTTGGCATCCGAGCAGCCTATATTATCTAGCAAATTTGGCTATCTAGGAATGGCCTGATATTTGAGACTAGATGTCTGATGAGATTTATCTTGAAGAGAGTCCTGACTTTAGTTGTTGAGGTGATTGATATGACCTCGAGACTCTTGGAGACCTGAGACTCCCATCCTACTCCTACAGCGACCAACTGGGTATTTATCATCTGGGAGCCCCCTCCTTCGAGGTTTCTCAAGGACAATTTTGATGGTAATGTCAGATATAGGAGTGGTGGAGCTGATTTTATAATTTGTGAATCTGTTTCTAGATTTATAGCAGTCGGAGGCAATCATCTCTTTGACCCATCTGATCCTACTGCAAAGCTTTGAGCTACTTTGGCTGGGATGACCTATGCTTGTCAGATCCTTCATGCTGATTATCTATTTGTTCAGAGTGACTTGGCAATGGTCATGACCATTCTGAGGTGTAAGTGGGGGGCCGCAGTCATCCCCTTCTGTGAGATATTGTGGCTATGATGTCAGACTGTACAAACCTCACCAGCAGACATATCTTTCGAAAGGCAAAAATGATAGCTGACTGGATAGCTTCTTTTGTTGCAGAGTACTCGGGACTACTTCTTTGGACTGACATGTAAAACACCCCTAACCCTCTTAGAAATTTTATTTTCTAATTTTTTTTGTGTTCACAGTAGAAAGGTTTGAATGATCTGCCTTATCAAAAAAAAAATATTAAACATATTTTTACTACATTTTATGTATATCCACCGGAACGTGGGTTCATAGCAAGTGTGCTCTATGGTTGATTGTTTCCCATCATCAGTAAATCTAGCAAGGTTGGGAATTTTATAATTTCTAGGGTACTCGAATATCCTATCATATTCATCTATATATGACCATTTGAAAACTGGCAGATTAAATTCTCTTGGGGTATTTCCAATCAATTCAATCGACAACTAAATCACATGTTCTTTACTCAGCCTTTCATGGTTAAAATATCATCTAACATATTTTAATTTAAGGTTGCATTTGACCTATTTCTAATAATCTTTCATCTTGTAGATCTTGCTGTGGTCAACAAGATAATCAATTTCTTTACCTTCAAAATTGAAATTATCTAGCCTTAGCCTTCTTGGTCAAGCTGTGCATGTACCCAATCTCATTTCTATTGATCTTAGGGCCCATTTGGTTGGAGATAATCTGACATGGAAAAATATTTCCTATGTCAGATTACCATGTTTGGTATGAAAATGAAAAGAGAGAGATAGTAAAAAAAATGGTGGATCCCATGCTTTTTTTGCAGAGAGAGGAAGTAAAACAAATATCATAGGGGATTGGTATTTAATAAATTCCCAAGTGATGGGAATCTATACTTGACAAAAATACCCCCGATGGGTCATGGGTGTTAGATATTTCTTTTGAGACTTTCTAAATTAGTTCCGTCTCTTCTTCTTCTTTCCATGAGAAAAGGGGAAACCCTAACCTTGACACCTTGCTATCTCTCTCAAATCCATCCATCATCTAAAGAATTTTCATTGGTTCAATCCTGACGCCCTTCCTTGTTACTTGATTTGGAGATTTTTCATCGAGAAGCCATATTTTCTTTGTTCTCTAGCTAGAAGTCTGCTACAAATCTGGAAGTATTTATCCAATCTATCTTATTTCTTATATGTTTTTATTAAATTCTTTGTAGTAGTATTATGATTATTTTAGGAATTTTATGATTTTGGGGATTTTTCATTCAGAGATTTTTTATTTTTTTGAAAATTTTTCTCTCCTTCTCTACCTTATTTGATGCAGTTGGGTATAAAATACCCCCCCCCCCCGATCGAAGTTTGTAAAAGACCGATCCTTCGGGGCTCTTTCGGCTCCCGACCTTGTATGTGGTGCCTCTCCGAACTCCCTCGGCCGTCCGAACTTCTCCGACAATGGACTTCTACGTTCACCCACCGGGCTGCCCCAAAGGCCCTCTGGGTCTCACTGATAGTCGACCTCCTACAGCAGCCAACCATTCCCCGAGTCTCTCCTGGACTTCTTCCGACCATGGACGACCCTACTCTAAACTTCTTCCGGGCTTCGTCAGCATCCGAGCTTCCCCGACAATGAGGTTTCGACAGTAACCAGACTCCTTCCAAGTTTCTACAATGGTCGACCACCTTCCGGATCCCGATCGAGCTCCTGCGAGACCCAAACTTCTACTACGAACGGTCTACTCCGAACTCCTACAGTGGGTTGTCTATCCCAAATGTCTACTGTAGGTAAATTTCGTTCAAGCCTCTACTATAAATAAATTTCTTCCAAACTTCTACTACAGGTAGACTTCAACCGAGCTACCCCGTAGCGAGTGGGCTCTGGACGAACTTCTACAGTGGGACACTACTCCGAGCTTCCACGATAACTGATCCTCGCCCGAGCTCCTACAATAAATGGCCCCCTTTCGACCTCTCGCAAGAACCGAAGCCCGCCCGAACTTCTCCAGCAGATGGATTCCGGACGAGCTTCTATGACGGATGAGCTCCAGCAACTGGGTCCCTGCGGTAGCCGATCGCCTCCGATGTCTGTCGAGCCTCCCCAGCGCTATCCGAAGTCCATCGCCGGTCGACCTCCTGCCAGGCTCCCCATAAAATCGGACTTCCCCGACGGACGATCTTCGGATGAGCTTCTGTGATACGTAGTCGTTGATAGCATCAAAAATAACTCTACTCACTACGTAGGTAGGATGAGTCGAGATTGTATCCTCAGGGACTTTGGGCTAAGTTGAAATTACAAAATGAAAGAAAGAAACGTTGTTTTTGATTTAAAAAGTAAATTATCTTAAAATTGATGTAATTAGAAAACAAAGAGCTCGGGAGTTTTGAATTAATTTTGCACTAGTAGAGTTATATCTCTTTTTTTTTTAATTAAATAGATGTGATTAATCTTAGGAAAAATATTTATCTTTTTTCGGTACGCTCCGTACCCGTAGATCACAGTGCGTCTTCAGAAAGTACTAGGTAAACAACTCTTCTTTCCTCGGCACGCCCCGTATCCATAGATCACGGTACGTCTCCAAAAAGTAAAAGTTGTTCCTAATATTAATCTAACAAGAAAGCATAAATAAAAGCATATAAAAGAGAGTAAATAAAAAACTCATGATAATTTAAATAAAAAGTATAATCTTTATTGTATATAAAGAAATACAGAAAAGTTTAGAACAATAAACTATCTCTGTGTCGTTACAAAATTTTTTCTCCACTTCTGAGACTGCTAGCCTAGCTGCTCATGAAGTAGTCCCTTTCTATTCCTCTATGCAAGACTCTAGAAGAATTTCTGGGCTCCCCCTCCAATGGGAGTACAAAAGTCTTTTTATAAGTGTTAGGAGGGAGGAGTTTTACATGATTTTTCGATGTGGGATTAAAGAAAATACAAATCTTTCTTTTCAAAATATTTCTAAATATTAATTTTTTCTTTTAATAAGCATCTATTCGACCGCCATCAAAAATTCTCTGCGAACCCGTCTGCCGCGCGCCCACACCCACGCGATGCAGCACCCGTGCCCCGCTCACGCCCACGCCACGTCCACACCGCGTCCTCCCCGCATCCACACCTCACGCACGCGCACTCGCGCGCTGTGCGTCCGCGCTGCTCACTCGCGCCCAGGAACAACTTCACGCTACCCTTTTTTATTCCATTTCCGAAAAATAACTTTTGTTTCTTCACAATGACATCTACATCTTTTTTGGATTCCTTGCATAGTATCTTCATTTTCTATAATACCGGATGCATCTTTCTTTTATTTTAATTTTATTTTAAGTCTAAATTTCTTCAAACTTGAGTCTTTTTGATCTATGAATCAGACTCTTTGTATCGACGATCATCTTTCCTGTAAAACATAAAAAGAAGCATCAAATTCTTAATAAATAAAATAAATTAAATATAATTTTTTGCTTTAAATGACTTAAATTAAGTATTTATCACATCCTCCAACTTGAATTTTGCTCGTCCTCGAGTAAAATAGATATATCAACATTGTGTACCGACTCGGTCTTGAATCAAAAATTAGGTTAGGCATCCCAAAAGGTAGATGATACTTGATCAGACCATTAAAGAGATATTTCATTGGATTATCAATTTGACCCAATTAGTGGCTGAGTATTAACTAAAAAAATTTCAAGAGCTTTTCTTTCACCAACTTCCCACTTTACTCTTTAAATTCTCTATCTTAATGGGAAAGAGGTTTATTATCTTCTTGCAATTTAGTCTCCTTATTATTATTATTTTTTTTTAATATTGCCTACCTTTTTATGCAAACCACAACGCTTACTTAGGCAAAAGGGCCCGGTTACTCAGTAGGAAACCAATATTTTTTTTTTTAAGTAAATTTTAAGAAGAATTTTTGCATACGTCGACCTTTCCACCCAATTTCTCATGAAGCAGATTCTTTATTGAGATCAGTAAGAAGAGGGTTGTAGAATCACTCCTAAAATTTGGTCTAGTCTAAACCCTACCATTCATTGGGTTTTCTTAATAATTTATTTCTCAGTATCTCTAAAATTATCTTGACCATTAATCATTCATTGTTTAGGATGCCTAATTGACTCTTAATCAAAATAAAATTTGGATACACAAAACTCATTATTTCTGACCATACTCGAGGATTTGATTAATTTCCTCCCCCCCCAACTTAATCTACATTATCCTCAATGGAGTAGGAAAGCAAAGAAAATAAAAGGAGAGAGTGCACTTGGGATAATTTTGCTTCAAAAGTTGAAGATAGCTTCATTGATTAATAGGCTCTTGTTCTAAATTCCTGCAGCTGCAGTAAAGTAAAAAAAATATGAAATCGTTGGGTTGCCTTCCAACAAGTGCTAAGTTTTACATCTTCAACCAGACGTCAAGTTTATTGACAGACTCTTCCATACAGAGCAGTCCTTTATTCTTAAAAAAAATGAAGATCAGTTAAAATAAAATAAAAGAAATTTGGGTTGCCTCCCAAAAAGCGCTAAGTTTAACGTCTTCAGCCAGACGTCATATGCAATAAAACCAACAAAAGGTGGGCAATGGCTCATACTTGATTGTCCATGGAGGAGTGATTTTATCGTGTGGTGTATCCAACAAGGTGTTAACTTCTTTCATATATCCCTTAAAGTCATACACTCCAAAGTGAGCCAAGCAAGTACCTAAGGAGTCTGGTGCTAGAATTGTGGGTGTTGCATCTTCTATAATGTCTTCTAGTATATCTACTTCGAAGCAACTATCCATTGATGGTCCTTGGGAAGCACCAAATACATTCAGTCTGAGTTTCTTATTCCCAAACGATACGTCCATGACTCCTACCCTACAATTAATGCATGCATTTGCCGTAGCTAGGAAGGGTCATCCTAAGATAATGGGAATTTGTCTAGGGTTGCCACTTAGTTTCATGTCGAGAACCAAAAAATCAACTGAAAAGTAAAATTCATCTACCTTGACCAAGACATCCTCAAGCATTCCACGTGGTTCCTTAATTGATCTATCGGCTAATTACAGTGTGACTGATGTGGGTTTCAGTTCTTCGAATCTAAAAAGTTCATACACCGAACTAGGTAAAAGATTCACACTTGCCCTAAGTCCAGAAGAGCTTTTTCAATGTGATAATCTCCTATAACACAGGAAATGATAGGGGCTTCTGGGTCCTTAAGCTTTGGAGGAGTGGCATGCTGGACGACAGAACTAGCATGTTCAGTGAGATGTACTTTCTTTGAGATTTATGATCTAGATTTATGTTTTTGGGTGCATAAATCCTTCAAAAATTTAGCATAAGCAGGGACCTGTTTGATTGCATCTAGAAGGGAAAGATTAATTTGGACTTGCTTAAACAATTCCAACATCTCATCGAGTTTTCCTCCCTTCTTATCTGCAGGAATAGGAGCTTTCAGGGCATCCAAAAATGGGACTTTAGGCAAGTAAGATGATTCCGGTGTAGTTGGTTCCTTCTCTATTTTCAGGTCCTCCTTATTCTTGGGTGATTTGGATTTGGTTAGAGGTTTAGGATCGGTCTCATTGATTTTACTAGTGTGTTCATTGACCTTCCCACTTCTCAGAGTCATGATTGATTTGGCATGTTCAGAAAAAGCTTCTGGGGTATTAGAACTCTCAATCACAAATTGCCCTCTTGGGTTGCTCTCGGGTTGGCTAGGTAATTTTCCTCCTTCCCTCCTACTGAATGCAGTCGCTAGTTGACCTATTTGGATCTCTAGCTTAGCAATGGATTGTGTGTGGGAGTTAAGGATCTGAGTGTTGACTTCTAATCGTTCTAGTGCTTTCAGAACTTTTTCCTCAAAAGCTGAGCTGTGACCAGTAGTAGACGGTTGAGGAGCATTTTGAAATTGATGGTATGGTCCATGCCTATATGTTGGGTCCTGATATTGAGGTCGAGGTGCGGCAAAAACAACCACTGGTTGTGGTCTCCAAGAAAAATTTGTATGGTTTCTCCAGCCGGGGTTATAAGTGCTCGAATATGGATCATTTTCTGGTCTGCAAGCTTGTTGGACTTGAGCTTGTTGAATCTGCTCGTGCACAAACTCAGAAAATTGAGGTGCGGCTGGGCATTCACTAACAAAATGGTTCGGACTTGCACACAATGCACAAACTTCTTGAATTGGGTTAGGTGGAATCGAAGATTGTCTAGTATTTAGAAGACGATCTAATTTTTGGGACAGTTCATCTACCTTTTGATGGATATCTATGGCATTTCCTACTTCATATATTCCACCTCTCTTTGGGTTTAACATGGGTTTATCTCTAATAGAGGCAGACATATGATGTAATAAATTTTCACTTAAAATTTCAAACAGTTGCCATGCCTCATCCTCACTTTTCAGCATGAATGTCCCACCGCATGATGCATCGATCATTTGTCGATGTCTTTCAGATAGCCCATCATAAAAATATTGGATTAACTGCCACTTGGGTACAGCATGGTGGAGATATTTTTTAATAAGGTCCTTTAATCTCTCCCATGTTTCATGAAACATTTCTCCATCTAATTGGGAAAAACTAGTGATGACTTTCCTTATTTGATTAGTTTTTCCTATGAAAAAATATTTCTTGAAAAACTCTCCTTGCAGCTGGTCCCAGGTTGATATAGTCATGGAATCCAAAGTATGTAGCCAGTATTTGGTTTTGTCCTTAAGTGAAAAAGGGAATAATTTTAACCTAAGAGCATCATCGGAGAAGTTGTGAATTTTGACAGTTGAGCATATCTCAAGAAATTCTTCAAGATGTTTATAAGGGTCCTCATTACTAAGTCCATAAAATGAAGGTAACATTTGGATTATACTGGACTTAATTTCATATTGAGTGGCCTCCACAGGGGGTACTTGAATACAAGGAGAGTAGGTATATGTGGAAGGAGTAAAGTACTCCTTCAGTTGCTTTGGTGGATCATTCTTCTATTTTCGGTCCATATTTTTATGTCTGTTGGCTCTAAAAGTTCTTTCTATTTCTGGATCAAAAGGTTGGATTTCTGGTCATAATGATCTACGGCCAAGCATACACCTTACAATTATACTGTAGAGCAAACACAAAAAATTTTTCTTTTTATAATCTATATTTTTATAATAAAGTGAGAAAAGAATGAAGAAAATCTAAAGAGAAGAACCTAAGAATCTTAAATCTATGAAAAGAGAGAAATTAGTTAATATTTAGATGTTAATTGCAATCAACTTAAACAATCATAGACTCTCTATCCTAAGGTTAACTTAGATCTAGACAGCTCCTAACTTTCAAGACCGCCTTTGAGCACTCCAAGCTCAAGACTGGCTAACTGACTCGACCAAGTAAGCGTAAGATGTGGGAGGTTCTCTGCTCGTTGCTTTTCTTAGACACCAACTGAGTTGGCCAGGTCAGTCAACGGAACCAATTGAAAACCACTTTCTTTAACCACTTGCCTTAGACACCGAGCAATTAGCTAATCCGCACTCGGTTCAACTCTAGAGTTTTCTTATCCTATTGAGCTCGAAATTTCTAGGGCTGACGTCTAGTTGATTTTAGATTAAGGTCTAGGTTATGCAAATGCAAGGGAGTAATTTGTGGGCCAAAGAAGGGTGATCAAATCCCCACCTTATTTTAGTTAATGGGTTGCGCCCTTAAAGTTAATTATGGAGATGAGATGCAAAGAAACAAGATGTCCAATCAAGTTAGAAATTTTTATATTTGGGATTATGCTATTTTAGTTAAGTGTTATGAAATGTCAGTGACTTTTTTTTATTATTTTTTTTTAAAAAAAAGTTTATAGTTTTATCTTTTTATATATATATTTTTTTATTTTTTTATTTTTTTTAGTTTTGCAAGAAAATAAGTTTAAGTGATTAAGTCTAAAAAGCAATAAATCACTAGGCTATAAAAAGTAGCAAATTATTCTAAGCAGAAAAATTCCTAAGATTAAAAAGTAGTAAATTAGTTATGCAAGGTAATTATGTAATTATGCAAATAAGATTATCTAGCTAGAAAGCACTGAAAAATTTAAAGCGAGAAATAAAAACTGAAAAATATTTTTTTTTTTTAAAAAAAATTTCAATTTTTTAATTCAACCGTGCCAAGTTCCCCGGCAATGGCGCCAAAATTTGATGCGTAGTCGTTGATAGCACCAAAAATAACTCTACTCACTACGTAGGTAGGATGAGTCGAGATCGTATCCTCAGGGACCTTGGGCTAAGTTGAAATTGCAAAATGAAAGAAAGAAACGTTGTTTTTGATTTAGAAAATAAATTATCTTAAAATTGATGTAATTAGAAAACAAAGAGCTCGGGAGTTTTGAATTAATTTTGTACTAGTATAGTTGTATCTCTTTTTTTTTAATTAAATAGATGTGATTAATCTTAAGAAAAATATCTGTCTTTCCTCGGCACGCCCCGTACCCGTAGATCACAGCGCGTCTCCAGAAAGTACTAGGTAAACAACTCTTCTTTCCTCGGCACGCCCCATATCTGTAGATCACGGCGCATCTCCGAAAAGTAAAAGTTATTCCTAATATTAATCTAATAAGAAAGCATAAATAAAAGCATATGAAAGGGAGCAAATAAAGAACTCATGATAATTTAAATAAAAAGCATAATCTTTATTGCATATAAAGAAATACAGGAAAGTTTAGAACAATAAACCATCTCTGTGTCATTATAAAATTTTTTCTCCACTCCCGAGACTGCTAGCCTAGCTGCTCATGAAGTAGTCCCTTTCTATTCCTCTATGCAAGACTCTAGAAGAATTTCTGGGCTCCCCCTCCAATGGGAGTACAAAAGTCTTTTTATAAGTGTGAGGAGGGAGGAGTTTTACATGATTTTTCGATGTGGGATTAAAGAAAATACAAATCTTTATTTTTAAAATATTTTTAAATATTAATTTTTTTCTTTAATAAGCATCTGTTCAACCGCCATCAAAAATTCTCTGCGAACCCGTCTGCCGCGCTCCCACACCCGCGCGATGCAGCACCCGTGCCCGCGCTCACGCCCATGCCACGTCCACACCGCGTCCTCCCCACGTCCACGCCTCACGCACGCGCACTCGCGCGCTGTGCGTCCGCGCTGCTCACGCGCGCCCAAGAACAACTTCACGCTACCCTTTTTTATTCCATTTCCAAAAAGAAACTTTTGTTTCTTCACAATGACATCTACATCCTTTTTGGATTCTTTGCATAGTATCTTCATTTTCTATAATACCGGATGCGTCTTTCTTTTATTTTAATTTTATTTTAAGTCTAAATTTCTTCAAACTTGAGTCTTTTTGATCTATGAATCGGACTCTTTGTATCGACGATCATCTTTCCTGTAAAACATAAAAAGAAGCATCAAATTCTTAATAAATAAAATAAATTAAATATAATTTTCTACTTTAAATGACTTAAATTAAGTGTTTATCATTCCGCATCAGATAAATCCCAGACGGACTTCTCCAGACTTCGTCAACAAAAAATCTCCGTCCGAGCTCCTACAGCAGGTGACTCCCGCCTGAAACGTCAGCATCCGAAGCATCTGACAACAGTAGATTCGTCAGCGACCTCGAAACATCCGAGCCTCTCCTAGAATGATGATATAAAGAGCCATTCTGTTCCATCAGGCATCCCAGCCGAGCTTCAGCCGACAGATCCGAGCTCTCTGGCAAGCCACAACAAGGGCCACTACCTTACTCCACTCACTGCAACGGATTCCATGCGGTTCCACCACTCTCTGACAAGCCACGACAAGAGCCGCCATCCTGCTCCACTCTCTGCAATGGATTCCATTTAGCTCCACCACTCTCTGGCAAGTCCCGACAATGGACACCACTCCACTCTCCGCAACAAGCTCCACATGGCCCTGAACGACCCCTGACGCCACTACTCTCCGTAACAAACTCCATACGGCTCTGAGCGGTCCACTATCAGACAGTTACAGACGTTGCTGTCAGTCAGTTACGCCCTCCGTCTATGAATAAGGACCCCCATATACGTTCTTCTCTAGGCTGGTAACTCTATCTCGAAACTCTGTCAAAATTTTTGCTTGAGCACTCCATTTCTGTTGAAGCAGAGTACTGACTTGAGCGTCGGAGGGTCTTACCGGAGCACCCCCAACTCTGGTTTAGACTTTCTTTGCAGGTCCCGATGGCGGCCGCGGTCATCCCAGCTCCAGCTTCTCCGACTTCGACGAAATTCTGCACCAACAAAATTGGCGCTAGAGAAAGGAGGTGTGTCTTTGCAGTACCCTTGTTCTTAAAGGAGTACTCAACGGGACTGATTCTGGTCATCTTCTCCGACATCCTCTTCTCCTTCTTTCACTAGATCTTCACCCGATGCCTCCCCTCAAAGCATCCACCAGGCGATCCATGGCCTCCGCGGTCAGATCTCAGGCTCTGACCTCACCTCCGATTTCATAGGCTCCTCCTCCTCCTCCGGCAATAGTGGTCGACAGATTCATCCGACGCTGGCCTGAAGGTAGGGAGTATCGATCGAGGGCCCTGCCACAACCGAAGCCATCGAGGAGGGAAGAATAACCTGGAAATCGACCTCCAATCGAGATCGTCTGCACCATCTCTGGAGAGCCCCAGAAGGGAGCGGCCGACGGATCGACCGGACCGCCCAAGTGGCAAAGAACTGAAGGACCCATACCCTTTACTGAAGAAGACACCTGAGAGATCCAGTTCCCTCATAATGATGCGGTTGTAGTTTTTTTAAATAATGCTGATTATGATGTACGCCGCATTCTTGTTGATAGTGAAAGCTCGGCTGATATTTTATTTTACGATGCCTTCTCAAAAATGTCCATCCTTGACGGTCGTTTGGGGCCAATTAGCTCCCCTTTAGAAGGGTTTACCGGCGATGCTATTCCGGTGGAGGGAGTAATAACCTTGACTGTAGTTACAGGTCGATATCCAAAACAATCCAGAACTCTGGTAGATTTTTTGATGGTGAAGGCGCCGTCAACCTACAACGCAATTCTCGGCCAACCTGGCCTCAACGCCCTTTAGGCTGTAGTATCAACCTACCATCTGAAATTGAAATTCTCTACTAATCAGGGGGTCGGAGAAGTCAAGGAAGATCAAGCCCTGGCAAGGCATTGCTATAATATAGCCCTGCAAAGAAGTGGTCAGCCTGACCCCTATCCGGTTGATGGATTGGACACCCGCGACGACCTGACACCCGCGACGACCTGACAGAAGAACGGGGCGGGCCAATGGAAGATCTTGTCTCAATTCCTTTGAATGATGGGAATGAGAAACACATGGTGAAGATCGGCTCCAACTTGGGGAGAGAGGTGCAGACGCAGCTTATCAATTTCCTGCAAAAGAATGCAAACATTTTTGCTTGAACTTTGGCGGACATGCCAGGGATCGATGCTGAAGTTATGCAACACCGTCTGACCGTCGATCCCAAACACCAGCCGACGAAGGAAAAAGTTTGAAGTCATGCGCCGGAGAGACAGGTGGCAATAGCCGAGGAGGTTGATAAACTCCTGAAAGTCGGGTTCATCAGAGAGGTCAACTATCCGAGCTGGGTTTCCAATGTGGTCTTGGTTAAGAAGGCGAACGGCAAATGGAGGATGGTATAGACTTCAAAAAACTAAATAAAGCCTGTCCGAAGGACAGTTACCCTCTGCCCAGAATTGACCAACTAGTAGATGCAACCTTGGGCCACGAGCTTCTCACCTTCATGGATGCGTTCTCCGGCTACAATCAGATCAGGATGGTGCCAGAGGACGAAGAAAAAATCACTTTTATAACTAACCGTGGCCTTTATTGTTACAGGGTCATGCCTTTTGGCCTCAAAAATGCAGGGGCGACATATCAGCGGCTAGTGAATAAGATTTTCAAAGAGCAGATCGGCCACAATATGGAGGTCTACATAGATGACATGCTCATAAAGAGCAGATCCTCGGTGAACCACGTCGTCGATCTTGAGGAGACCTTCAGCGCCCTTCAAAAATACAAGATGAAGCTGAACCCAGCCAAATGCGCTTGAGTAACCTCAGGAAAATTCTTGGGCTTCATGGTATCAGGGTGCGGGATCGAGGCAAATCTGGAAAAGATTCGCACCATACGGGAGATGACCACCCCAAGGTCAATAAAGGAGGTTCAGCGCCTCACCGAGAAAGTAGCGGCTCTAAATCGCTTCATCTCGAGATCGGCCGAGCGATGCCTACCTTTCTTTCGGACCCTCAAGCAGCCCAAGAACTTCTGTTGGACCGTTAGATGTCAGTAGGTGTTCGAAGAGCTGAAGAACTACCTTGGCTCATCACCATTATTGGCAAAGCCCGAGCCTGGAGAAGAATTGTTCCTATACCTGGCAGTTTCTCCTATGGCCCTCGCTGCAGTTCTGATTAAGGAAGAAGTGAAAATTCAACGGTCGATCTACTACATAAGCCGAGTATTGAGAGACGCCAAAACCAGGTATACTAAGTTAGAGAAACTAACTTATGTCTTGTTGATTGCAGCTCGAAGGCTCCGACCTTACTTTCAAGGACACACCATAATGCTGCTCACCGATCAGCCGATCAAGGTGATTCTGCATCGAGCGGATGCCTCTGGGAGAATCACGAAATGGGCAGTCGAGCTCACGGAGTTCGACATCAACTATCGACCTCGGCCAGCGATCAAAGCTCAGATATTAGCGGACTTCGTGGTGGAATGTACTATCCCAGAGGAGGCCGAACTTGGACAAGATGAAGCCGATAATCCAGGGCTCCGACCGAACTCCCCTGAAGAAAGAGCCGATCTCCCTGATGGTTCTTGGGCCCTCTACGTGGATGGTTCCTCCAATATGTCAAGCACAGGCGCGGGCCTGATCTTGGTCAATCCAGATGGAATTATCGCGGAGTATGCACTGTGCTTTGAGTTTTTTGCAACAAATAATGGAGCAGAATATGAAGCTCTGATTGCAGGACTGAAGGTCGCCAAAGAATTAGAAGTAGATTGGCTTCAAGCCTACAGTGATTCTCAATTAGTAGTGGGATAAGTTAGTAGAAATTTTGAAGCTCGGGAGGACAGTATGGCTAGATATCTCGAAAGGGTAAGGGAGATCATCCCTACCTTCGGCAGCTTCGACATCAGGCAGATCCCGAGATCAAAAAATGCCAGGGCCGACCTTCTCTCTAAGTTGGCTACGCTGGCTATGGCCGAACTGCCTAAGAAAGTCTTCTTCGAGGTTCTGAAGCACCCAAGCACGAAAGAATCACAGTCTGTGATGGAGATCAGCTATGAACCCAGTTGGATCGACCCACTAGTTATATACCTCAAGGACGGGGTTCTTCCTCTTGATGCAAAAGAGACTTGAAAGCTTAAGAACTAGGCCTCCCGATATATCCTCTACAAAGACAAGCTATACAAGAGGTCGTACTCCTTGCCCCTCTTGAAATGTCTCCGGCCTTCCGAAGCCGACTTCGCCTTGAGGGAGGTACATGAGGGAGTCTGTGAAAATCACATGGGGGCCAGGTCTTTATCTCATAAGCTGCTCCAACAAGGTTATTACTGGCCTACCATGTACCATGACTCCATCGAATATGTCCGAAGATGTGACCGGTGTCAGAGATATGCCACTATACAAAGGCAACCTGCCTCGAAACTTACACCATTAAGTGCCCCGTGGCCATTCGCGCAATGGGGGATGGATATCCTCGGATCTTTTTTCATGGCATCAAGGCAGCGAAAGTTTCTCCTGGTGGCAATAGACTATTTCACCAAGTGGGTCGAAGCTGAACCTTTGGCAAAAATCACGGAAGCTAAAGTGCAGGACTTCGTCTGGAAGTCGATTGTCTGTAGGTTCGGCTTACCTAGAACCCTCATTACTGATAATGGGCGATAATTTGCTGGAGCAAAGTTTGTCGAATTTTGTGAGGACCTAAACATCTCCCACAACTTCACTTCAGTGGCCCATCCTCAGGCAAATGGCAAGGCCGAGGTGACCAACAGGACTCTGTTGCAGGGCATCAAAGCGAGACTTGAAAAGGCAAAAGGAACTTGGGCTGACGAGCTCTATCATGTGTTGTGGGCATACCGGACTACTCAGAGATTGCCCACGGGGTAGAAGCCCTCATAACGGCCCTGATGTGCCCCCACAGCCTTGTTAGGAACAGGAGGAGAATCTCGTCTTAACATGAGCAAAGTCGAAGGCCCGATTTCTTAAAGATCGGATGGAGGGAGAGGCCCTCACAACGGCCCTGATGTGTCCCCACAGTCTTGTTAGGAACAGGAGGAGAACCTCGTCCTAACATGAGCAAAGTCGAAGGTCCGATTTCTTAAAGATCGAATGGAGGGAGAGGCCCTTGCAACGGCCCTGATGTGCCCCCACAGCCTTGTTAGGAACAAGAGGAGAATCTCATCCTAACATGAGCAAAGTCGAAGGCTCGATTTCTTAAAGATCGGATGGGAGGAGAGGCCCTTACAACGGCCCTTATATGCCCCCACAGCCTTGTTAAGAATAGGAGGAGAACCTCATCCTAACATGAGCAAAGTCGAAGGCCCGATTTCTTAAAGACCGGATGGGGGGAGAGGCCCTCGCAACAGCCCTGATGTGCCCCCACATCTTGTTAGGAGTAGGAGGAGAACCTCGTCCTAACATGAGCAAAGTCGAAGGCCTAGTTTTCTAAAGATCGAATGGGGGGAGAGGTCCTTACAACGGCCCTTATGTGCCCCCACAGCCTTGTTAGGAACAGGAGGAGAACCACGTCCTAACATGAGCAAAGTCGAAGGTCCAATTTCCTAAAAGATCGGATGGGGGGAGAGGCCCTCACAACGGCCCTGATGTGCCCCCACAGCCTTGTTAGAAATAGGAGGAGAACCTCGTCCTAACACGAGCTGAATCCGACTATCGAGAACAAGGGGAAGACCTTGTCACGATGCAAACAAAGACTCGGTTGATCGACAAGGAGGAAAGCTTCCTCAACGACACCTCTACGCTTTCACGATCCCGTTAAGAGCAGGGGAAAAATCCTCACTCGAACACGAAAGAGAAAGGGGAAGATGAAAAAGAAAAGTCGACGAACTACTTCTACGACAAATAATAACAAACTACATCAAAGACATAAGGAACTTTGTCTCAGTCGCTAAGAGGGAACCTGACATGGGCCGAGGATAAATCGACCTCCTCAAAGTAACAAGAAGTTCGGACCCCCAAGCTCGAGCATCGGAAGAAAGCATCAAACTCAAATGGCCTCGTAAGAACCTACGGTCATAAACCAAAGGGCAAATCGACACTGCAACGACCGGGAACCTCCAAACAACGTCGACATCGAACACGATTAAAGACAAAAGGAGTCCGGTAAATAACCAGTTAATACCAGAATGGATGAGGTAATAAACAATTTCATTCTCATTTCATTGGTGAAGTATACATTACAAAGCCTTGAAGGCCAAAAAAAAGAGAGAAGGGGACAAGGTAATGAAAAATTCTCTTCTCATTTTATTGGCGAAGTGCACGTTACAAAGTCTTAAAAAAAAAAAAAAAACAACAAACAAAACAAACAGCTCTAAAGAAGCTCGGCTTCATCAGACTTCAAACTCTTAGTTCCAGCCATCGTTGAGAATTACTTCAAGTACTTGGCTTCTTCTTCCAGTCCCCCTTTCGGGTCAGCAATTACTCCAGCATTATCTTCAAAGTACATGTAGATGCCATCTTTTTCGTGCCATGGTTTCCGCTGCCTCATAATGATGGCGGGCATGACCTTCTTTCTGAGGTCAGGTTCCCCCTCACAGTGACGGCGGGCATGACCTTCTTCCTAAGGTCAGGTTTCCCCTCACGATGATGTGCATCGAGAAGCCCTCGCGGTCGAAGATGTGCCATAAGCGCGGGCTCTGGGCCATCAAGGCGAAACACTGCCAGATCTGTCTCTTTTACCCTCACCTTCTTCGCCAATCCGGAAGTTACAGCATCTTCCTGCTCGTGGGCTTTCAGGCTCTGGGCTAACATCAGAGCTGCATCCGCGCCCATATCTGCAACGAAGGAAGACCAGCGCAGTCTACAAACGGGGCCGCGGAAGCAGGAAAGGTTTTGAGGCTAACCCAGGCTGGTCTGAGGGATGCGGGGGTACAGAGATGAGGATGACTCAACGGACGCCTAAAGCCAGGAAGGAAAGACTGAAGAAGCTCCTGTACAAAGTGAGATCCCCGAAGGGGGGAGGCAGGTTTAAATAAGCGATGGGGTTCGGTGCAATAATGACTGCAAGACTCCTCAGACCAGTTCGTGACTGCCGCGTGGCCCACTCACCATGGCAAGCGGCTAAAAGTGGCCGACAATTAGCAAAACCATTATGGCATCGTACCTGGGACTGTGCTCTAGTGGGAATTCCAAAAAGAAGAAATATTTTTCGAAAAGGCTCCAGTACCAGTGTGCCGAACGTCAAAATACCTGGCAACCGCCGAGTGCAAAAATCGAGGAGAGCAGCTTCGGTCGTGAGAATTTCTCTGTACTTCATTCAGAATCCGAACTCGAAAGTAGGGGGACTGGTGTTGGGTATAAAATACCCCCCCCCCGGCCGAAGTTTGTAAAAGACCGATCCTTCGGGGCTCTTCCGGCTCCCGACCTTGTATGTGGTGCCTCTCCGAACTTCCTCGACCGTCCGGACTTCTCCGACAATGGACTTCTATGTTCACCCACCGGGCCATCCCAAAAGCCCTCTGGGCCTCACTAACAGTCGACCTCCTACAGCAGCCAACCATTCCCCGAATCTCTCCTGGACTTCTTCCGGCCACGGACGACCCTACTCCGAGCTTCTTCCGGGCTTCGTCAGCATCCAAGCTTCCCCGACAACGAGGTTTCTACAGTAACCAGACTCCTTCCAAGTTTCTACGACGGTCGACCGCCTTCCGGATCTCGATCGAGCTCCTGCGAGAGCCGAACTTCTACTACGAACGGTCTACTCCGAACTCCTACAGCGGGCTGTCTATCCCAGACGTCTATTGTAAGCAAATTCCGTTCAAGCCTCTACTATAAACAAATTTCTTCCGAACTTCTACTACAGGTAGACTTCAACCGAGCTACCCCGTAGCGAGTGGGCTCTGGACGAACTTCTACAGCGGGCACTACTCCGAGCTTCCACGATAACTGGTCCTCGCCCGAGCTCCTATAACAAACGGCCCCCTTCCGACCTCTCGCAAGAACCAAAGCCCGCTCAAACTTCTCCAGCGGATGGATTCCGGACGAGCTTCTATGACGGACGAGCTCCAGCAACTGGGTCCCTGCGATAGCCGATCGCCTCCGATGTCTGTCGAGCCTCCCTAGCGCTATCCGAAGTCCATCGCCGGCCGACCTCCTGCCAGGCTCCCCATAAAATCGGACTTCCCCGACGGATGATCTTCGGATGAGCTTCCACATCAGATAAATCTCAGACGGACTTCTCCGAACTTCGTCAATAAAAAATCTTCATTCGAGCTCCTACAACAGGTGACTCCCACCTGAAACGTCAGCATCCGAAGCATCCGACAACAGTAGATTCGTCAGCGATCTTAGAACATCCGAGCCTCTCCTAGAACGACGATATAAAGAGCCATTCTGTTCCATCAGGCATCCTAGTCGAGCTTCAGCCGACAGATCCGAGCTCTCTGGCAAGCCACAACAAGGGCCACTACCTTACTCCACTCGCTGCAACGGATTCCATGCAGTTCCACCACTCTCTGACAAGCCACGACAAGAGCCGCCATCCTGTTCCACTCTCTGCAACGGATTCCATGCAGCTCCACCACTCTCTGGCAAGTCCCGACAACGGACACCACTCCACTCTCCGCAACAAGCTCCACGTGGCCCTGAACGACCCCTGACGCCACTACTCTCCGTAACAAACTCCACGCGGCTCTGAGCGGTCCACTACCAGACGGTTACAGACATCGCTGTCAGTCAGTTACGCCCTCCGTCTATGAATAAGGACTCCCAGATACGTTCTTCTCTAGGTTGGTAACTCTATCTCAAAACTCTGCCAAAATTTTCGCTCGAGCACTCCAGTTCTGTTGAAGCAGAGTACTGACTTGAGCGTCAGAGGGTCTTGCCGGAGTACCCCCAACTCCGGTTTAGACTTTCTTTGCAGGTTCCGACGGCGGCCGTGGTCATTCCAGCTCCAGTTTCTCCGACTTCGATGAAATTCTGCACCAATAGATGCATAATCCTTATTTTTTTTATAAATATTATGTTTTTTTTTTGCTATTAATTAGATGGCAAGATTTTTGACCTTCTTGAATATATAGAAAGTTAGACCAATAATAGGGGCTACAAAGCTGGCAACAGATTTATTAACACATCTATGATGGGAAAAGGACGGATGGCAATATTCTTGAGATAGAGCTGAACGAGAAAGTGGCACCATTAGAAATTTGGTAGGCTGTATATTTGGAATGGATTGTCAAAAGAAAGAATTTTTATTTTTAATTGGGATCAGAGAACAGGTAGCCGTGCGATCATGTAATAGGAATTCACAAAACGGTCAACCATATAGATGGCCGGTTTGGCAAGTTAACATAATTATTTACTTGATTTATGGGGACGTTGAAGTGTCCCTACATATATTTATTTGTTTTCTTAATGGAGAGGGCGTATATGTTTGATAGTTGGATAGAGTTTGTACTGTTTATCAGGAAGTTTGGTACCAAATTTGGGATCGGATCAAATCTGGGTATTATTAGAGGCAGCTTACAGGACAAATTAGCTATGATTTATAGTGGACGGTGGTGGCCTTTATCATTTAATGAAAATATCTGCTGAAAAGGTAGCAAAAATGTGTTTGTGGATTAAATGATTTAAATGGTTAGGATAACATAATCATTGTCGACATATTTGAATACGATAGCATTATCTTTTTGTGCATTACGTTGTTGCTAAATCCGTTTGGACATGATTGCCATTTTACTGAGACATAAATTATGTGAACTATTTACATACTTTTATAACTTCATTTCATTTTTATATATATGCATTATGTATATTTTATGTGACAATGAATATGTGCAGATATGGCTCGACATCCTTTGTATAGAAAAAAGAGAAAACGAGTTTGTTCAATTCTGACAATTTATATAAACATGACATTTGCTGTTATATATGCATATGTATTAGTAGCTTGTTACTTAGCTTTTAGGCATGTTGAAAATAATGACACTCAAAGCGATAGTGATGATGAAGAGATAGAAGGCTATAGAAAGACTTCTTATGATAGATTCCTTGGTAGGACCACCAATATTAGGACCATGATCGGAATGAGTGATCAAGTGTGCATTAACCACTTACGTATGAATGGAGGATCCTTCTACAAATTGTGCAACATGCTTTCTAGTATTGGTAAACTTTGTGATACCAGAAATGTTTATGTGGAGGAGATGGTGGCAAGATTCATATTCATTTTTGCACAACATGTAAAAAATAATGTGGTGTTGACTACATTTTGTAGGTCCGGTGAAACATTGAGTCGGCAATTTAATGAAGTGTTAAATGTAGTCTTATGTCTACATTCCCATCTATTCAAAAAATCAAAATCAATACCAAAGAACTCAGCAGATGAAAAGTGGAAGTGGTTCAAGGTTGGTTAATCTTTTTCCTAGGTTTGTCATTCTTATTATTTTTTTACTAATTAATGATTGTTTGGTTAACTTATGATTTTCTTTGTTTATTAAAGAACTGTCTAGGGGTATTAGATAGGACCAATATTAGAGTTCGCGTGGATGAAAAAGACAAATCCAGGTTTTGAAACCGAAAGAGTGAGATTGCCACCAATGTTTTGAGTGTGTATTTCTAAGACATGCAGTTCATATATGCATTACCCGGATGGAACGGGTCAGCAAATGACAATTGGATCCTTTGTGATGCAATTTCTAGGAGAAATGAGTTAAAAGTGCCGCAAGGTAGGTTTGCACAACAAAAACATGAAATTACATGTTCACTTCCAATTTTTTTAAAGATTTAATATTGAAAATATATTTTATGTTAGGTTTTTACTATCTTTGTGATGCCGGATACACCAATTGTGAGGGATTTCTTGCTCCTTATCGAGGCCAACAATATCACCTCAATGATTGGAGATAGGGGCATCAACCAACAACTACAAAACTTTTCAATATGAAACATTCATAGGCTAGAAATATTATTAAGAGATGCTTTGGACTACTCAAGCTAAGGTGGGTAATACTTAGGAGCCACTCATGGTATCCATTCAAAATCTTCTGTCGAATCATTATAGTTTATTGTTTGCTCCATAATTTTATCAGAAGAGAAATGAGCATTGATCCGACAGAAGTAGACTTAAGAGATGAGGACGTTGAAAGCACCCCTGAGTTGTCGAAGGAGAGTATCACCACAATTGAGGCATCAAGTACTTGGAATGATTGGAGAAATGAGCTTGCTAACCAAATATTTGCAGAATGGCAACAAAATAGACAATTATATATTGGATAATGATGTGTCGTGAAACTATGTCATGTTATGATCATATTTGTATTTGGATAATTATACGTTGGACAATGATGTACCGTGAAACTATATCATGTTGTGATTATATTTGTATTTGGTATATGTTGGACAATGATGTATCATCAAACTATATCATTCTATGAACATATTTGTATTTGGACAATTATATGTTGGGCAATAATGTATCGTGAAACTATGTCATGTTACGATTATTTTTATATTTGGACAATTATATGTTGGACAATGATACAATGATGTATTATGAAACTATGTCATATTATGCTCATATTTATATTTGGATTGTAAGGTATCTCTATATATGTTCTTCTTCAATAATGTTATGAAATCATGTATTTCTTTTGAGATTGAGTTTCATTCAAATTGTTATTTGTATAATAAATTTTATTTATATTCAGGCATGAATACTAATCCTACATCCGGTAAGCAAGCTGAAAAATAGCTAAAAGCTATAAAAGGTAGGCAAAACAAACATTCGGGCCCACTAGAAGATGCTATTTTAGTTGAGGGATTGCTTGATTTAGGGTAATCTGGCCATTGGAAAGCTGACAATGGCACATTCAAAAGTGGATACCTCAATCACTTGGAGAGATTTATTGAGACACGTATGCTTGGTTTGGATACGAAAGTTCAACCCCATATTGAGTCACGGGTCAAACTATTAAAATGGCAATACCATGCAATTAGTGAGATGTTGGGGCCTACTTGTAGTGGATTTGGTTGAAATGATAGTCAGAAATGTGTAACATATGATGAGGATGCCTTTGTAGAATGGGTCAAGGTCGGTTTTTAAACTTATATTTATGTTAATACATATTATATGTGTTTGACTTTGACGATGTTAAAGTGGTGCTTATCTCTTAATTTTTTTTTTTTTTTTGGTATGTCATTTTTTTTCTCTCCTTTTAGAGACATCCTTATGCAAAGGGATTGAGAAAGACGCCATTTCCTCATTATGATGATCTTGGGTTAATCTTTGGAAAGGATAGGGCTATTGGTGAAGGGGCAGTGACCGTTGCTGATGTTGTAGTATCTCTTGATAAGAATGAAGGGCACATAGATGCAACAAATGTTGAGATTGATGTTGATATAGATGATTTCTCAGAAAATGTTTATGCAGGGAACCAAAACCAACAACTTGAGGAAGGTAGAGAAGTGCATGGTACTGGCGCTCAGACTCCATCGGTCAACAACAATCGAAAACAAGCCTCACGTGTGACACCATCCTCATCTAAACAATCTCGAGATAAAAAGCAAAAGCATGGTCAAGGAATGAAGATTACTACCATGGCATCTGAGTTGGGAAAGTTGAGTAGCTTCATGCAAGATGCTAGAGAGGATATCAAGGAGCTTACTGGTCGCTTCAAGCCTAAAAAAGATATAGCCAAAAAGAAATCAAAGACATATGAGGAGCTCTCTAAGATTGAAGAACTAATTGATAGGGACGAATTTACTATTGGAAGGAAGATTATCAAGGACAATAATGAGGTTGAGTTCTTCTTCTCAATTCTTGAGGATATAAGGGAATACATCCTTTCCATGCTTGCTCCAGACTTTTGATGTGGTGAACAATGTTATGAGAGAGCATATAAGGATAGTCGTATGCTTGTTCTAGTCTTTTGTTAGATGTCATGGTGTTTATCTACATTTCTTTTGGTAAGTTTTTTTTGAGAAAAATTTCTTTTGGTATGTTATACTTGACATTATCATGAACTATGCTATGAACTATGTTGCTTCTATCATCTCATTTCTATGTTACTTCCCACTCATATTTCACCGATGTTATCTATGAATTTATATTTTCCACTTGTAATTATGTTATTATCATGCTGAGTTGCCCTAGTTCTAGGCTGTGTAGTTTGGGATTTTTCGGTTTTTGGGTTGTATGTTGATTGTAAGGGTTTCTCTCATTGCCAACTATTTCTTTTAATGAAGTTGCTTTTTGTACCCAAAAAAAAAAAAAATCATGTTGATGGGCATGAAAAATGTTATGAAGTATGATAATGAATTATATTGATAAGCATTCAACAAAGAGCTTTTGCAAAAAAAAATTAAAATATAGATGGCATTATGTAAAGGATCATATGATTATAGTTATTATATAAAAATTAATTGAAGATGATAATGCTATCACGATACTAAAAAAAATATTTTATATTAATGAATATATTTGTCAATTTGATCATATTCCTATATATATTTATCTCCAACCAAACGTAGTAATCTTTTTTTCAGTGTCATTTTTTAAAGTAATTTTTTCACCAATCAAATATTATAAAAATTATTTTTTTCTATAATTATTTTTTTTAATAAATAATTTTTAAAAATTAATAAATTATTTCATAATCTAACATATTCTAACCAAACTGACCCTCAGAGATTGGCTGCTGGGTAGCACACGTAACTCCGCTGCTGCTCCTCTCCATAGCACGAGTTACTTTATATCCCATTTGCCTTTGTTATATTTTAAAGGTTTTTTGACGATCAAGAAAGACCTCGATAAAGGGTTACAGTGCTTGTGCAATGATACTTTCATTTTTTTTTATTGAGGCCTCGTTGAGTTGTCCTTTATCAGGACCATCCTTTTGGCCATTATTGTCCAATTCAAGGACATTATTTTTATCATTAACCGTATTCTAGTCAGATTCTTCAACCACTTCATGGCCTCCTTTCTCATCGCCAGTCGCCGCTTTTGTCTATGACCACGAAGTCATTCCTTACGGAGAGAATCTTCGCATCTCTTAATTGAAGGGTAGATGGGCTCAATATGATCATTCTCTTGGAGAGTTTCACCCTAGCTTACTTTCTTAGAGGTTTTCCTTCATATTCTATCTCACTAAGTCCCATGAGAGTGCCAAAAAATGTTTTCAGAAAAAACTAAACTAAGACTAATTAGGTTGCTGGCATGTCAAATGGATGATCATTCCCTCGGAGAGTTTCACCCTAGCTTACTCTCTTTAGAGGTTTTCCTTCGTATTCTATCTCACTAATCCCCTCAGAGTGCCAAAAGATGTTTTCAGAAAAAACTAAACTAAGACTAATTAGGTTGCCGGCATGTCAAATTGAGCAGATCTATCACTTCTCCGATCCAAGATCTGAGAGTCAGGGATCGTGACAACCACTGCATACTTATAAAAAAATTTTCTCACAAGCATGTAAGGCATCTCATCACGATATCATAAAACAACAGTAGAATAAAATTTAAATAATTAACATTCAACTTTAGTTAAAATAACTAAATCAAATATCTTATAAAATAATATTTTATAGTTTTTTATCAACATTAATAAATCCTAATCTAAAAATAAAGCTGTCAAATTTTGTCTCTAATTTGCTTTTCCATAATGAATCCATAAGTCAAGTTAATCCTCTAAATCTGTAAAAATAATAAAATATAGAGTAATGAGCTAGACAGCCCAGTAAGTAATATATCTTTTGGCTAGATAAATTAAACAATAATATTATACTAAAAAATAAACTTGCAAGATGCATAATTCAAATATAC
The DNA here is from genome assembly GCF_000442705.2 of Elaeis guineensis. Lineage (NCBI taxonomy): Eukaryota > Viridiplantae > Streptophyta > Magnoliopsida > Arecales > Arecaceae > Elaeis > Elaeis guineensis. The sequence goes on along the minus strand of NC_026004.2, from coordinate 76,244,432 downwards.
AATACTAATCAAAATAAAATCCATACAAATTCAAATTTTTTAAAAAATTTATTTTTTATTTATTTTTATTCATAAATCAATTTTTTTCAAAATATCTGGTTCACCTCAATAGCCATAAACTATGATCATACTTATATCCTATAGCTAGGTTAGATAAGCTCAAAATAGACAAAGTCTCAATGTATAACTCCCCACGGATAGAATATCGATATACCAGCACATAACCTTCACTGACAGGATATTGATAAACCAACGTATAACCCCCACTAATAGGGTGCTAATATACTAGCACATAATCTCTACTAACAGGATATCAATATACCAGCACATAACCACACTAATAGGGTGTCAATATACCAGTGCCAGTGCCAACCCCACTAGCAGAGTGTGGATGTATCAACATACAAACCCCACTGATAGAGTATCGATATATCAATGCACAAACCTCACTAACAGGATATCGATATATCAACACATAACTTCACTAGCAGGATATCAATGTACCAACACATAATTTCTATTGGCAAGATATCAATATACCAACATATAACCCCCCACTTGTAGCATATTGATATGCCAATATATAATCTTCATTGGTAGGATTTCGATACATAATTAGGCTATGAGTCAAAATCCATCTCAATTCATATATCTCTCTTCAATAAAATCAATTTTGTATTCAATTGAATAATACACAAAACTATCTGAAATCAAAATTAATCAATCACAACTCCATAATGAAATCAATGCCTTCAATAATGCATTAATGGTATTCTATAATAAATTTAACCAATAAATATCATACCTCATATTTATAAATCATAAATAATATGATTCAAAATTCAATAATATAAATACTATGTAATTTATCGATAAATCTAAGAAAAGAGTTATATTACTTACCTCACACATACTTCAATAAACTCATATAATTACATAATTTTTTTTTCAAAATCTTTAATTCATAGATCATATCACGGTATCCCATCATTGAATATTTTCTTATTGAGACAACTATATCTCTATACATAATTAGATTCAATAATCAGAAAGAATATGAAAAATCAAGACATGATAAACGGTAATCGCAACCTACGATCTGAATCGGTCCAATCATGTTAATTTTATCTGATCGAGGATGATCAAATCAATATGTTTAATAAAAGTCAAGATGGAGACCAACACAATGCTCAGCGATCAAAGGTCAATTCAATCAAATAATTTCATTTAATCAAGATTGAATTAAGATGAGGATTCGATAGAGACTAATAAAAACTAGTTCCTCTAATGCTTAACAAAAGCTCAGATGGTATGTAGCTACTCACCAATAAGATGATTCAAGATCTCTCTATCAGATCAACTTAGATTTAAAGGAACAGAGTGGATTCACTGAGTTCATAAATCACATAGAGAGAAAATATCAGAGGAGAAAGATATTAACAAGATGGAATATGGTTAATTAGACAACATTATCTGACATATTGATCAATCTGAGCAAGACAATTTTAATCAAATTATGATTGAACTAGTGTATAGATAGTTCAATAAAAATTATAGATAATCAAATCTAATGATATCCGATCTGATCAAGATAGATATCAGCACGCTATTCGATGGCCATGGATGAGCATCCCTTCACCAAGATTGTTCTAACTCATTAACAATCTTCTTAAAGATCCAGATAACTTTAAAGAGAGAAACAATCTAGAAAGAGATACTTTTAGAAAGAGAAATTTGTAAAGAGAGTGAGATTTTTTAAAGAGAGAAATGAGAGAGAAAGTGGGAAGAAAGAAGAAAAGAGAAGAGAGGGAAGAGAGAGAAACTCTCTTCTTTCTTTTTCTTCTCTCTTTTTTTCTATTTTTCTTTTTAATTCTCTTTTTCTTTTTTTTTTCTTCTTCCCCTATTCTTCCTAATGGATCAGGGGATCTTGTGGTCCATATTTGTTCCCCGGATTGGAGGCCACGACCAGCGTGGCTATAGGGTTGGGAGCGGCTACGGTGATGGTGGCACAGGTGGGGAATCACTAACCGATGGTTGGCAGAGATGACCGCCATTGAAAAATTAAGAAAAATGGATGCAAGTCAAAGCAGAAACATGAGATCAATCCAAACCCCCTTTTTAGACAAAATCCAGTGATTCACCAACCAGAATCAAATCTCCAAAGGATGTAAAAGGGAGAAAAATGATAACTCAGAAAAATCTAGCTTCTTAGCCATTTTCTCCGATGACTATTGGCTAAAATCTTCCACGAATTCGAGGAGAAGAAGATTAGTTTCTCTGGATGAATAACGATGGCTAGTGGTAGGATTTCACAAGAGACTTCATCCCTTTAAATAGAGAGAAAGGGAGGAGTTGGACACTCCTCTCCGAAGTCATTCATCGACTCTGATCGGGAGTTCAATGGGAGAAGACTTCTAAGGAGAGTCTTCTTTATTTTTCTTCTTCCTCATTTTTTTATTCTTTAAGATTTGTGCAGAATATTACAGGATCGATCAAGAAGTTTGATTAAATCAAGACACAAGTTTTAGTCTTGCCTTAGCAAGAGGAATTTCACGACTTCATTAGAATGAGAGTAACACACACACACAAAAAGAAAAGAAAAGAAAAGAAAGCAAGCAGCAAGGAGAGCAATAACTCACTACTAAAAGAAATCCAATAGAATTGATTATAATGGAAAAGATAATTGATTGCAATCTGTTGCTGAACAACCAGTCAGTCATTGCAAAAAGAGAATCCATTTCAATAGTTAAGGTCTCGATGGTGGTGCAACGGATGAGCAAATGCAAACTAGCATTTTTCTTAAAAAATGAGTTCATTTCAAAGATGGAATCAATTATTAGAAATATTGAAGGGCAATATATCTCCTGAAGCTCAGCAGCCCGATTCCAATTATAGAAGGGAATAGGGATATCACAATTCCATAAAATCCAAGCCTGACTATGCTTTATTATTCAAATTCCACTCTAATTCTGATCCTAGTCATAAACCAAATATATTGAGAAATATGATCATTCCAATTCTAGTCCCAATCTATTTCTATTCCAATTCCAGTTCCACTTGCAAAACCAAATGCATTCTCTTTTGATTTCACAGGCAGTGACTTTGCTTCTAATAGGATCATTCATACTGTCAAAAGATTCGAGTACATATGGATCAATGGTGGGGGTGGAAAGTGTCAGGTGAAAATTGGATGAAACTCAAGAAAGATAATAATAATAATTTAAAAAAAAAATCCTAGACTGATTGCTGACGTTTTATAATCAAAGTGTGAGGGTAAACTCATGCTTAATCCATTTATAGCTCTTTATTCATCAGTTATATGCCCCCCAGGGAAAAAAGAAAATAAATGAGAACTGAACCAAAGATCAAGCAATAAGTATGTGAGTTCCAGGACAACATTGACAAAAATGATGTTCCAGGACACCCCGAACATAAGTAGTAACAGGCCACAAAGGGCCGAACACGATTGACAGCATGGGCAAAAACACACCAGCCACAGAAAGACCAAGGACCACGTGGACTAGATCCAAAAACAAAGACAACAATCTTTAAAAACACCATAAACCTCGAAACACCACCATCATCTTTTCGTAGCAAACCCATCTCCCACGCCCAACCACCACTTCCACAATCAGCCAGCAGAAACCAGCCCAAGGGAAAACAACAAACCACCACAAAAGGAGGAAGAAAGGGGGAAGAGAGAAAGCAAAGAGCAGAGAAGAAAGGAGAGAAACAAGGACAAAGAAGGGAAGGGGAAGCTATCAGCCAAAACCTAGCCCTCGTGACAAAGAAAACATACCAAATTCATTGTATCATTTTCATTGCCATTTGAACCAAACCTCGGCAATTTTATGACAATTTTAAAGATCTAGTATCAAGATTTTAAGGACCTATAAAACCAACATATCGGACGGTATAGGATGCACCATATCAATATGCCGAACTATTCCGTACCAATACAACCATATCATACCATGCTGACACTATAGTGAAATTTTACTGATACAGAATCTGATATATAATGAAATTTTACTGATACAGAATCTGATATAGAAACGACAAATTTTGTATAAAACTCTTGCTGACCCACCGATCCTCCCTATAATTAGGTTTATCTTGACTAATCCAAATCCAACCCAATTATAGAAATACCTCACTCTAAACCCATGCGTTTTTTATGGCTTCAGATAGGTTGGTTATTTTGGATTAGAAATTGCCAATCTCAATATAGCAAATTGGCTAGCAAATTAAAGGGCTAATGAGACAGGCTTCAATCTTCAGATGGGCCCCCCTTAAAATTAGTTGTTGTAGACAGTTTATGCGGATGCTACAGGTTGTTCAATTTTAGAAAGTTGTAACATTTTGTCAGGAGCATAGCAGCATGGTGCCAATTCTAATGAGGTTGATGATGCTGTTGCCAGGAGCAACATAGCTGCTGTAGTCATTCTGGTCACCTCTTATGTTCAACAAAAAACATAGGTTCACATCAAAAAACAAAGAATATAGATAGGTTGAACATTCAGAACATAGAGATTTCAATAATTTATGAAAATTACATGACGTAGCAGTCTTAACTCCGGGCAGGCTTATCAGCAGGATCAGAATTTCAAGTAAAGTTCCAAATTTTCTCCAAGTTTAATGATCTTTCTTAATCTTCCAAACTCATCAAATTTGATCAACAGGTGTGCGCAAAGTTAAACCGCTCAGGTGATTTAAAACCCTAACTGGACTTAACAGACGGAGACGTCAGGGCAACGAGTATGTCCTAGCTATCCATCATGAACTCCGTCCGAACTAATCAGGCAAGCCAGAAGAAAGATGCAAGAGCCCACAGCACCGAACTCAATGCAACTCTATAGAGTACTAAGAAGCATTCCCATCCCTTAAATTCTGTGTAAGAGCATACTAAATGAAACTATTTGTCTATCTATCGTTGAGTATATGTATGATTTGCATGTAAAGCGAAAACAGTGTTGCTGGTGTAATCCACGTGTACCATGTTGGTGCAGGCAGGGCAACACGAGCGAGCATAGAACTAGTATCTCTAAATTCCATATAAATATTTGTTGAAATTTTCAAAGATACATTTCAAACCTCTGAAGAAAATGAGAAGACTCCAGCAGAATATATAGAAAAAAGGTGACAATATACTGATACAATTTACAGTTGCAAGCTCTTTATACTATTTTGGACCTTATTATTTGGACTGCATCACACTCATCATGGAAGTAAGATGTGGCTATACAGGTTGGTAAACTAGAAATTTCTCACATTTGTACAACAAGACCCATGAACTACTAAGCATCAAAGCAATGCATTACATTCCACTCATTGCAACATAAATTATGCGTGCCTTCCATGTAGCCTAAACATGTCTAACCAGGACTGTCCATTTCCAAAGTAATGATTAGCAAAAAACAGAGAAAATGTACAGAAATGAGCATTGGATACACCATGCTGCTACTCTGCATCTCTTTGGAAAGGCCCCGAAGGAACCACACCCGCAGCATCATGGTTACTATTACTCAAATGATCCACTTCCTGAGTCTTCATTTATAATGAGGATGATGAAACAATGAATCAGTAGTGAATCATTGGGCTTTTGTTTGAGAAAATAATCATGGCTACAATTTGATGGTAGACGACTGCATCCAAGCTCTCTTACTGGTAAGAAACTATGAGAAAACAAGATGTGCATACCTGGGTGTTTGAAGCCTGCCCATGAGTTCGTATAGGTCTCGTGTTTAGATCAATCATCTTCGAATTAATTTTTCCACGACCATCACTATTAGCATTTATGGCAGGATCAGTAGAAAGCTGGTGATTTGGCAGTTTTTCTCTCATTATCATTTTAGGAACCTGATTGTGATCCCTCTGTTGTTCAACTTGGTCCTTCGGATGCATGGATAGATCTTCTATGTGGCCTGGCTTATCACCTTGAAACTATAAAACAAATAACTGACGGTTACCTCAGGGGTTCATACAGTACAAAAAAAAAAAAAAAGAAAACAACCATTGCAATTTTGATGCATTATGGTGAAGTTTGAATAAATACTTCAATATGGTGAACCAACCTTAACCCTTTGCCTTAATAGGAGATATCTTTCATGGGTTCTTTTTCCTCCAACATGCACTATCATATCACATTGCAAGCATAGGGAACTTCCATCTATCTCACAGTAAAAGAAAGCTACATCCAGATCCCAAAGAAAATTTTTAATTTTTAAGTACAACTAAACATAAAGTAGACAAAACTAGGAGACACATACCAGGTGCATTTTCACATATGTCACAGCGGGGAACTTCACTAGGGTCAGCTAGTCCTACTCGTACATGTCGGCTAGCAAGCTTGTTGCACATGTGGACCTGCACCAAATTCGAAGATTATGAAAAAGAAGGGTTAAGGGGTACATCATGATCCAAGCACTCCATCAACTCAGCTTTACTAGATTAGAATAGACTTTCATTTTTAATCTCCTCTTCTACTTTTAGGAAGCTGCATATATAAAACAAGATGGAACAACACAGATGTGCTCACAAACATGGAATGCTCTCCTTCCTCGAGGATTGAGGACTCAACCCACCTGCAAAACCTTTGACGGTTGTTTTAGATTGAGGGCATACCAAAATCCTAGAAACTAAAAATTGTGTAGTGGAGGTCATGCATCTTATACATCAAGTGGACACAAACAGTATCAATAGCCCTATCACGTTAAAATGGATGGAAATACATATGATTTTGGATCCATACGACTGATTGCAACCGACACATCATAAAAAATGTATGAACCAAAAGTCAATTAACTTTGGTGTCTTTAAACCAAAAATCATATTGAAAGAGTATACAGAGACAGAATACTTTTGGACCATTGATTCAAAGATAAATGACCCTCAAGAAGCTTGATTTTCAGTTTCTGGGTACTTTGTATAGCATATCATGACCAATTCTTTGCATCGATAATATAAAACAACCATCTTTGGTATTGGAAAGATAGGATTGCAACCCCAATACTATTAATAGGAATCTGTCTTCACAGAAATGCATACAGACCTGGATATTTATCAATATAAAAGAGGCATATCAAAGGATATTTATCAAAATATGGCACAGAACTAAGATGACACATGAGTAGATATTGTCCATCCACACAAGGTCTATGTAAAATATGTGTATGCATACATGGTTAAATAAATAAAAAACTATTGGAATTTAAGCATATATGGAATCAGTACTCACCTTTCTAAAATGAAACAAAACATAGAATACATTTAGCACCATTGATATGGTTAGAATGGATACGTGTGGCAACATGAAATAGGGAAACCAGCATTCGCCGAACCATCCTGAACCGGACGGCTCGGGGTGTTTCAAGCCATACCGGCTGCAAAACCAGGATGGTTCGGCCAGCCAAATCAGATGAATGAGGGAGAGAAAAGGATAGGAAGAGAGAGGAGGGGAGGGAAAAAAAGGACAACGTTGCTGGAGGTCCACAAAGGCCTCTGCAACTCGGTGTCATCTGATAGGACATTTAATTGAGAGAGAGGACGAGTGACAGCATCGAACGGAGGCATAACCGGCGAAGAAGCCATCGGAGGGCACTAGGTGGCCATTGTGACCATCGAGCAACGAAAAAGGCACAGGCAGAATCGCGGCCGCGAAATAGGGACGACCACCTTTGTTCATCATGTTTTTTTGAAAACAATAATGAATAGTGAAGCCAGCAATAGGTCGCCCCTATTCATTGCATTTTTTTGAAAACAATGATGAATAGTGAAATCGGCAAACCTATTACCAGCTTTATTGTTGTAGAAATTTTTCTAAAAAAATTGAAGAAACAGTGAAGCCAGCAATGGGTGTACCGACTTCACTATGGTCAAAAATTTTTAAAATAATCCTGTGAAATAATGACAATCGCCCCTATGTCACGCTTGCAGAGCCGCAGGCCATGATTTTGCCATCCGATGGCTACGATGGCCTGCTGGAGGCACTCTGGCAGCCTCTCCACCGGCTTTCCCTCCTTTTCTTTCCCTTTCCTCCCTTTATCTCTCTCTCTCAATCGAGATTTGGCAGAAGAAGCGAAGGCTTTGTCGGCCCTCTGAGCGTGCTTGCAGTCCGCTTGTGACCACCATCGGCATCTTCTCCGCCACCCTCCCTCAATCCCCCCTTCCCCCTCCCCTCTTTCTCTCTTTTCCTTCTCAGTTCATTTCTTCTCTTCTAAGTCAGTTCACTCCAGTTCGGTACAAATCTGTACTGACTCGTACCACCGACCGACCGGCATTGGATCCCAGCTCCAATTATGTGGACCTTGAGTAAAACTATAACCATCAAATAATTTAATATCTAAGTAAAAAAATTCATAATTATGCGAAGATGGCAATCATGACTGCACCTAGATATCCAAGTTACCCACCTGATCCCCTTTGGATATGGGTCCACAAACTTGATGCACTAGCTGGTCAAAGTGTTCTGACCGGATATGTCAGAATTTTATATGTATGAATAAGTTATACTATTTATAGGTATCATTTACTTACTTGAGCTCTAAGCCTTAAACCTTAAAAGTAACCCAAAAAAAAAAGTCCAGCAACAAATCAGCCCAATCCCATCTTTCCTCACCTCATGTCCAATCCCCCGTATCTATTCTATCATCCCCATCCATTCTTCTTCATCTCTCCTCCTCACTCTCCGAATCTCTTTATCTCGACCATTGTCATGACAGCTTTGTGATGCCTAGCCGCTTGTCTTCATCCATGCTTCATAACTGGTCCTTACCTAGCTTGACCAGTGGAGGACCCATGACCTCACGTTGTAGTCCCCACATGTATCAACCTAGTATCTCAACCAACAAGAAAAGCTACCTAGAAATTATTAATTGGATTCATATGATACAGAAATTAGAGGAAATGTAACAGCCCTCCTATGCATGGACATGTGTAAGATTGAAATGAGCCTTCTATCAATGTGCCAAGTGCTGAATAGTACTGTAATAGGTAATGTGCCTCAGAGACTGATCTATAAAACTTTTTGTACTGGACTTCTAAGTTTTAGTAATATTTAGGTTACCATAATTAATGAAACTTTAGAATTTAACAAATACCTTAACATTTCAAATCACCTTTTAGTCCTTGAGGAATTTGAATTTTTAAGTAATTTTATTGAATTCAAATAGTGAGTACTACTTTCTTTTCCTTTAATGTCTTAAATAACTCAGCTTGCCTACCTGTCTATCTTTAGTAGCCTTTCTATTGAGCCACTTAACCAACCTGTCAACTGACCAAGCTGCTCGACCTACTTAGGGAAACCAATTTAGTGGATCCTACCTCCTAAATTGTCATATCAAGCATAAGCCAACGGAGCTGGTCAAGGAGGAAAAATTAAGGGGCGCCTACGCCTTTAGAATAAGAAAAGGAAGATGATGGTAGTGGTGAAGGAAAGCTAGATAAAGAGATATAGGTTATGTTTTGGATCACAAAGTAACTTCTTCCATGCTTTTGAGTTTCAGTTTTGATTTGATCATTTTTTTTGAATGCTATAATCAGTTTTGAGAATTTCACTTGGCTTCAAAATTCTAAAAACTACATAGTATTTTCCAATATCTATGATTTTCCTAAGTAACCTTTTATCATCGAATCCAAGCTCTGCCTAGCGCCTTTGAAAGTATTGTATTGTGCAAGGTTTGTTGTACCAGTCGGTAGTGGTGTGTACCCATCGTATTGATACCATTCCAGTACGTGATAGGGAGGGAATACCCAATGTCGATACACCGAACTAGCCCCCATACTGAGCATATTGATATAGTAATAGGATGGTATTAGCATGAGATCCAATACCGAGATTGTGAACTTTATTGTGTATTAGTTTTTTTTTTTTTTTTTGATTTCTAGGTGGTTTTATATCTATAAATAACTAGTTAATGAATTCTATGAACACATAGCACCTACAACACCAATAAGTTAACAAATCATGAAAAATATGAAACAGTTGATATTCATGCTTTAAATTGTACGTTGGAAAATTATTCACAAAATTAGCAGGTAGTTTGTAAAAGAACTATAGAAGATCAAATCAATGTACATTCAATTAAATTGTATAAAATATGAGTAGGATCAGCCTTATCTTTCAAAAGACTTGATTCTTTGTTTGATTTAATTATAGATCAATGAGTTGCCTTTGGTATTTTAAACATGTACGTTGGAAAATTATTTGTGTAATTGACTCCTATCATTCTACACCAAAATGCTAAATAAATATCACATAGATTCTATTTCAACTTAGAAGTGATGCACTAGGCTCATTAACTATCCACAGTACCATAAAAGAACCAAGCTCGTCTCAGCTTGATCATGCCCGATCATAAGCTTAGAGCCTCAGGCACACATATTTTCAAGACAAAAGTATACTGATTGAGTTCACGATGACATTAGCCATCCTAGCCTCAAATGATCAACGATGCATGCGTAAGATTCTTGGATATTCATAAAATAATTAGAGTGAATGAGAGGACAGAAACTGTGATACAGACAGATATCCCTCATTTTGCAGCATGACATAACTTGGCTCCCATCCACTTACTTTGCTTCATGGAACACTTTCATTTCTTCCAAATCACACACTCCATCCATCTAAAAGAACTTCAACCCTTCCATTGCACTGTTTTTAACCTCCTTTTTGATCGCATGTTGCATGATGCATCTTAACAAGTTCCCACCAAGTGACATGTTGAAGAACCTCCTGCTAGCTCCCTTTCCTCCTTGTTTCCTCTGTCCATCAAATCTACCACTCTATGCTCTCACAACTTAAGAAATGAGAAAGGAGTACAACTGGTGTGAAAACAGTAAGTGGAGGGGCAAAGGAGCAGCAACTTGAGGACCAGTGGGAGGTGGCGCAAGAACTAGCAAAAGAAGGTGGAGGTAAGCTGTTGAGTAGGTGAAGAACAGCAGTAAGGGAAGAGGAAGAAAAGCAAAAGGGGAAGGAGGAGAAATGTAGCAGAGCAAGGGGCTAACGGTGTTAACATTGGCATGCTTACCTAACAAGTAACAAGGCTAGCTAACAAGCAGCAACTATGGTTTCATATAATCACTTAATTGAATTATTTTTCATAAATTTTCTTCACTTTTAGGCTTTTAGCTATGTTGTCCCCTTGGCCATCTATTACTTATGACATATAGAAACCAATTTTTTCTATGCAAAGTGCCTTTTATGTATATATAGTTCCTAAGCTCTCTTCTGAACTTAGTTGCCGGAACCGGGAACAGGTACAGATGTAGCTGCAATGAAGCAGGTAAATTAAGAACACTTGAACCAAGGAAGCACTAAAAAACCAAATGCAAGTTCAAGTTTCTGCAGAGTTTCAAAAGCATGTAAGCTACCCTCGATACAAGTTTCTTAACATTAAGCTTCTGAATAATACTTTTATGCTCAAACAAATTGCATGAGGCCAAATGTATATGTGTAGGAACACTACCCTGTGCAGAAGTTCCCATCTATTTGGTCAAATCTACCTTGAACTCGTATCCAACAATCGAATTGACCAGTTTTCTCAATCAGGCTGATCAGATTAATCACCCCATGCATAAGGTCCTTGACAATTGACATAGATACCTGTCATGAAATGGGATTATGAAGATAATTCTGTCACCAGACAATTCTCAATTCCAATCCATGAGTTCCATCCATCAACCTTCACCAAGTACATGGTCAAAAGCTCTACCCCTCTCCTCAATTCTTATATCTTGACGTCACAGAGATCTAAGTTCAACTCACAGTGGCTCTTCCTAAAGAATTAGATCAGCATCCTCCTTTTGGCTCTTCCTGTAACTATCTAACATCTTGTTCCAACGAAGCACTGTCACCACAGACCAATCAGGCTCTAGTACCTTTTAAAGCAGGTTTAAACCATGTGTTATGGGGAAAAAGAGAAGAACAATGAATTGAAGCAGAGTAAAACCGGAAGAAGCTACTTCACAATAACTTCTCTTTAAAAAATAGTGAAAATTAGGCCACCATATATAGAACATCTCTTGCAAAATCTAATAAAAATACATCCCCAATCTCCCCGATTCCAAAAGAAGAATCTACGATCCACATACAACATGCCTATGAAATTCTAAGGTTATCCAGATTTATTTAGCTTATGTAATTAAGAAACAAATTTTCTAAATGTTTCCACTTCCGGTCTTCCATTAATCCATGAAACAATGGAATTAGTGGGCAAAACTGAGATTAATGGACTCCATCTGCAGAAAATAATCCAGCTTGGAATGTCAATCTAGAAAAGTGGACATAATAGCTAGTCTGACAAGTTATTGAGAGTTATACCCATTTTAATAAATGCCATGCAAAAGCTCATATATTGGCCATCAATCATGCTAGTCCTTGACTATTTTCAGCTGATCCAGCATGTACATGAAGTCTATGTTAATAACCAAAGGAGTCACTAACCAATATTAGGGGCCACTAATCTAATCCACCTTTTTACACTTTGAGAGTCCTGTAAAAATATATTCAAAAATATTAAAAGAATAGAAAAAATGCAAAAGGGAGACTGAGAGAGAAAATGGGAGAGGAGAGGTGGGTGAATGGGATCTAGCACCACTAGCATGACCCTGGCCACTTCCTCCACCTAAGCTCCAAACATAAAACATCCATGCAAAGCCTATACATGGAGCAGATCCTGGCTTGGAGAGAGGGCAAAGTTATCAGGAGGAGAACTCCAATTCCATATTACGGGCCAAACATAGAGCATCCATTTATCAAGAGGTGAACTCCACCTCTGTATTACTAGAATAAAGCACATCTAGTGCACATTGAAATTAAACACAACACGCACAGATAGGCCAGAAATAAATTGCATGGATGCCTTGGAGATGTTCATATGGATCTAAGGTGATTAGCATTAGAATGTAATGTGAAAGTTAATTATGCTTGAGAAAAAATAGAGAAGAGAGTCCAGCTGCAATAAAATGGATTAGGGGAGAGAAAAGATCAAAAATTATTGATAGCTGTCCCATGGTAATCTAGTTATAATCCAAAGAATCTGTTTTTGACTGTTCCATGAATTGAACCTCAAATAACGTGGAAAGAGGTGAAGGGATATTTGGGATTCCTTGGTGAGGGGGAGTAACATGAAAACATGAGATATACAGAAGCAAATAATCATCCCAATTTTCCTTTTTCTTTTTTGCTTTTTCAAAATCAATGGTTGTCCCACTTCAACGCAGAGTGTCCCTTGGTCTCTAATACAAAACATATGATCTCTTTATGCACATTGTCCCAATATATCCTTAATTTTACTTTTTAAGAAAACATCATCTAGGACAGAGAGTATAGCAACAACCAGGAGATAAGACTCTCCCATTAAATATAAAAGTTGAGGGAGAAGAAACGGTGTAGGGATGGCAAACTAGAATGGGGCTGCACATTTTAGACATGCAGCACAAGGAGAGGATAGCGAACCTTGGTTGTCATAGTTATGTGTGGAGGTGCTTCTACATATTTTCAGAAAGGGTACATACAAAGATGTCATGTGCTGCATATGTTACTGCATAAGGTAAGTGTATGAGAGAGAGCACATACGATGCTTCTAGACAATGGTTAGTATCTTATTGCTAGTACACCAAGTGTCCCAAGGTGTACATGTGAAGATGAAGTTTCTAGAAAGGGCAGTGAGAATAAGGAAAGATAAGGTGAGAATAGCAAGTGACAGAACATGTGTAAAATTTAGGTGCTATAAATTAAATGGCATGTGTGTCAATTTAGAGGAACATGTATAGTGAGTGCAAGAGTGCAATTAGGATGGACACCAATATGTAACAACGACTAAAATAACCAATGGAAAATATAACTAGAAAAAAATGCAATTTTATGCAAGTGCAGACTTACTGGAGTAATGGGTATGTGCACATAGGTACTTGGGGCAGTTGGTTAAAGAGTAGCTAGGAGTTGGGGCATGTTTAAAAGGATGGCCTACATAATCTCTTAGCAGTTTAATAATTTGCTTTAAGGCCCAGACCAAATAGCTAAGAAGAAGAAATATTTGGTCTTGGCTGTTGGCTATCCATTCAATGGCCAAAACTTTTTTAAATATGCTTAAGAATTCTACAAAAATTCTCCTCTTTACTACTGTTCTTAGACATTCATCACAAGTCTAATGTTTTGGAGCAGACCAGACCACTATACATTTTGCAACCCACCAGGATCTTTGGCTCAACTACGGATGGCATATAACTTATGACACCAAGCTCTCCCCCTCCCCCTCTCTCCCTCTCCTTCTTCATCTCCATTTCTCTCTCACACACACACATAAAGACATCATTTGACTACAACCATACATCAAATAATGGGAAACCCATTTTAAAACTGTATTAATATTGATGCAAGTTTGTTTCCATATCATGTAAGAAAAGATTCCACTATTTTTTTGACAAAGCGAAGTTAATCTCTTCTTTTTCTACTAATTTATCCATTTTGATTGATTACTATCCAGAGACCATGGCTTTCGTAGGGATAAATCTGCATCATCGTTGCAACTAGATATATAATTTCTCGCTATTTTGAAGCAGGGACCCCAGTAAAAAACTTGACTTAGACCACACACAACCCAACCTACAATGATTCGGTGCTAATCTACTTGAGCCCACTAGCAAATTTACCCCTTGCATTTACCAAGATTGCATAGTTTAAGCCACAAATGCATGAGTCAATTTCAATGCTCCAAAATAATGGAAAGAACAACCAAATCTAATACAACCCATTAGAAGCCCTAACCTTGGTATTGTATTGTAATGATCTTGTACTCTGAAACATCTCTTTAATTTTGGAAAACTCAAATGTTGCAGGGATCACAAATAGTTTAACATAATAGGCTTAGTCTAAAGACCACATTAATCTGATTCTCTGATGATCTTTGATAAGTTGTAGTGATAAAGCTTTATTTATGATTGTAATCATTAGTAGAATTGTACTTTTTTTTTCCAAATAAGTAGGACCTTACATGGATCAATGTGTTGGTTGGCATGCATGATACAGAATATTATGTTCTTTTGAGTAAAAACATAGCATAGCATACACCATGCTAGTACCTCACTAATATGTGGCACTGACATCATACCGGATGTGTGCTAGTGCTTGGCATGTAGCCATCACATGCATGCCAAGTACTGGCATGGAGCATATAACACATACCATGCCAGCAATATCATGAACTGGTCAACCTTAAGGGTTCTTTGCAATGGCAAATGTTTGCAATAAATACATCAAAAAGACCTACAGGAAAAAGAGAGGCTAAAAGTTTAAAGTTGTACGAAAAGCAACAGATAATCTTGTAGGCAGCTATAGGATCACAATGGACAATCAAGGTACAAAGTCTAAAAATCAAATTAGCTAGTGTAACCTTCAGATGAGGGGTCACTATCAAAAAATGACTCCGGAGCAACACAACAAGAGCACATCAGGACAAAGAACTGATGTCCCCAAGATCTTCACACCCATATATATGGATGGTGCAATCATATGCATGAGCTTCTGCTGGTAGCTACAGGTCATGGCATGCTACTCTTGAATGGATTGCTCATCCTCTTAAGTACAAATACGATAGAAATTGACATGGTTTGACTTAGCTGCAAGTACAAAAAAAGGTATTCACATGCATTAGCGGACTTCTAGATAACAGGGGTCTATGATGAATTACAGATCTAGAACTCCAATTATAAAAAATATGATCAGATCTTCATCAATTTGGTTCCTGAATAAAAGAAACATATGCCATAAGGGACCATGCACCAGATGTCATGCACATTATGGGTGAAGAGACAAGTAACACATTAAAGCCACTAAAAAAGGTCTCACAGATCATGATCCCCAAGATAAACATAGAGGGTGAATAACCAAAATATAGTTGCTCAAATTGAACTCGAATGTTCACAATAAGGCAAGCACAACATCATGAACTGGTCAACATGAAGCCAAAATAGGCTTTCTAAAGGAAACAGCCAGAAGGAAGCAGATTCAAATACCTGTCCAAACAGAAACCATAAGCAGGATACAAGGTAAAAAAATAAACAAAGAATTTTTCGATCTGATGTTTACACCTGCTCACATTTTGATCTAGACTTTCATGAGCCTTAGGGGTATGCTGTTTGTTCTACCTATGTGCACTTGGAAAGGGGTTCCCTGGAATATGTAATCTTCCTGTATAATCCTCCTCTTGGGCCTCCGTGGCCCTTGGGCCCTTATGTTCTCATTTCATAACTCAATGAAATGTGTGGCAGGCTTGTACCACTGTTTTGCTAAAGAAAAAAGTGAGCAATAAGCATCAATAATTGGAGACAAGTATAAGAGCTCTGAAAATATCTAAAAATAGGAAATAAGAAAGGCCAACAAGTACTCAATATAGTTCCAAATGAGGACAGTCAAGAGCTATAAACATTTTTATGTGCAAATCAGGATAGATAATAGATTTTGAGGTAATGCTAAAAATGTTCTAGATAATATCGACATGTCAAAAGGTGAGAGAGCTTCAGAACATGATACACGACAGCCTGCCGACTGTCTAGATAGTGAACAGAATAGTTTAGATAATTTTGAGGTAATGTTAGCATTCTAATCTGATGATTGATGACCTCCAACATCAGAAAAGTACAAAAGTGGTAAAAGGGAGAACTTAGGACCAATCAGGAAACCATAAGCCTTGATAATGCAATATATTTTCAGGATTATTTATCCATATCTAAAATTTAATTTCAAATATCAATAAAAGGAAAAGATAATGGATGATCTAGCCCAGTCACCATTCATTATATGATATAATCTTAAATACTTCAAATAACAAAAAATAATGAGTGCAAACAAATCTATCACATTTATGGAACAACAAATAACTATTGATTCAGATGCATCCCACATTTAAGGCCACTAGTAAATATGCACATACAAGTGCACATTTTGAAGGAAAAAAATGATTATAAAGTTGTTCATTCTTAATAATGACTGCAAAAAAAAAAAAAAAGAAAAATAATAATACATAAATAAAATTCAAAGTGACCAATTAGGTAATAACAATTCAAAGAATAGGTACCTGTAATTCATAAATATTAGGTATACATTCAATATATAAATCACTTTAGAATTATTATTTAGAATCCTTTACCCTTTAATGGCTTGCTAATCTCTTAATCACTGTTAATTATATTGTTTATTGCTACATGATGGAAAGTTTTATATATCAGTATGGTACTCATATTGGTAGTATGATATGAACCGATAAGGTATTGTACCATCCCAACACACAGTACACCTCTTGTGTTGCCACAACAAAAACGAGGATAAGAAAATGTCTCGGTACAACATTGGTCTGAGGGGTGAAGCAGTATTGATACCTTTCCAATACATCCAATAATGGATAGAATGACCACTACTGAAATCCATGCATGATAGTTTTGTACTATTACTAGCTTAGCTCGAGTCACTCTGCATCAAGTATATGTCAAGCTTTAAAAGACATCCATTTCCAGAAGGAACATTCAAAAAAGAAAAAAATCATTGCTCCTTGCTTCATATCAATCTACCACACAAATATGTTATGGGGCTTCAATACGAAAGGCATCACCGCAAGTAGTGCTTATGGGAGGGTTGAGAAAGATACTGAGACAGGGAAAGAGAACTTCCAGGACTGGGGTAACACCCATGGATTAGAGTGGGATGGAAACAGATGACCGGGCATGAAATTTGGAATTAATGGCCAATAAGATCTTGAGATTCTTATTAGAACCAGATCATGTAAAGTCTGCTTATGGAGATTAGCGGGCATAGTGCATGACAGAGTTCGTGGGATGGGATGCTTTTGGACATAGATCTAAAAGTACAGCAGTGTCAACTGAGTTTAAGAGTAATTCATTCAGTTGAGATTTTCAAAATCTCTTCATGGTACACTGATGGAATTATGCATTTAAGAAGTGAGATTCGTACAGAGTAATTAGATCCAAGTAGGACTAGTAACAATATCCCAATCCATGAGAGATTCCTAGTTGTGTTTTTTTTCTGAAGGTAGGGGTATTTCTAAGACAAACTTGGGAATGCACTTTTATACAGTTGGTAGGATCAAATTGTCTAACATGATCCTGTTAAAACGATGATGAACCAACTAAACTCACATAGAAGTTGAAGAGGCAAATGACATTAGAACTTACTCTACTTATCTTGAACTTTTGGCCCAGCCTCAATGCATCCAATTGACCAAATCAGCTAAAGTTCAGAAAACAACAGCTACAGGCTAGAAATCACTTTTAGAATGATCAGATAGAAGCATATCGGTTATGATCCAGACCAACTCTAAAATGACCTTTTTTTATTTATTTTGGTTTCAATGAGATTCATTCAGTTTCAGCTGGTTTCAAATGTTTCATCAGCTTTAACCAAAACCTACCAAAACTGTGATTTCTTTTTTCTGGAGATAAGCATGTTGTTAAAAAGCTTATCTAATTTGAAAGACTTCACTAATCTCATTTCACTGAGTAGAGTTCCAACAAAATCTTTTGACAAAAATGAATGCTATTCATAAATCGTGGACAAACTCTAATTTATGTCTTGCTGATCTAGTACATCAGTAAGCATGTTGCCTCATATCTACTGAGAAGATCAAATATGTTGCTTTCCTAAGCTTTTAGGTATTAATCCCTAAGAGGACTAGAAGGTTGGTATATTTGAATAACGCATCAGCATAACTAATATGATTAAGTGCACGTAGTAACCTATGCAAGTTGGACATGGTTTTACATCATAATGGAGACTAATGGTGAATGAAACTGCTTCAACTGCATTTTTACTGGATTTAAAGGAAGAACTACATCAGTTTGGTTCTAGTGACTCGTCAATGATGGTCAAAGTGGCATGATTCCATCAAGGCCATGCTCAAGACTAAGTGCGAAAAACTTATCAAGGAAGCACCTACTCAT
Source organism: Elaeis guineensis (assembly GCF_000442705.2). Classification (NCBI taxonomy): domain Eukaryota; kingdom Viridiplantae; phylum Streptophyta; class Magnoliopsida; order Arecales; family Arecaceae; genus Elaeis; species Elaeis guineensis. The sequence goes on along the minus strand of NC_026004.2, from coordinate 76,225,481 downwards.
TCTCTTCATTGTCAACTCTTCCAAGCACTCAAAAATGGAGGAAAAAAAAAATCTTGTACATGTTCTATCTCTTGCTTAATTTTATGACTTACTAGTTTGGGGCATGTGTAGTGTGTCAAACCATTGAATTGACAAAGTGAAAAGGAGTATGGCAGTTCATCAAATAAGCAACACAGATTAGTGTCCTAGATTACTCGAAATACAATAAAAAAGATGTGAAACAACTTGCCTTGATTCTTTCGATTTTCCACTCTCTTTTCTTTTTCAGTTTTGTACTGACATTTTTTTAACCTTCTGAAACTTTAAGTGAAACCACCAAAACTACAAAAACCAAAACTCTACCCAGCAGAAGAAAACTGTAATCAAGTTTTAAAACCTTGTCTTAACAAAATACTAAATACTTAATCCCCATTCCACTCTTACCGCATTCCTACTTCGTAAAGGTAAGACCAAGCCAATCTTCGCAATCAACATTGAAGGGGCAGATCTCTCACGGCAGACATCCCAAGCTGCTTAGCATGCCCGAATACAACAACCACTCAGATACCTATTCACTTAAGAAATAAGCATTGGAATTGTACATAAAAACAATGAAGACAGCTAGGAGCAAGTTCAATGGTTTAATATATTCTAGAAAGCTGCAGCCTCAGATATATAATAATCACCTATGGGAAATGAACTTACAGTGTAAGCGCACACAAAATGTATTTATAAATTAACACCTAAAGAGGGAAAATAGCCTAGTCTATAGACACTATCAATGAACTATATCCCTGATAAATAGCAATTACTACTTGAGATAATAAAATAAATCAAATAAATGTATCATACAAGCTAAACGATCTAACATAGACAGCATCCTCAAATTGTTGTTTTCTTTCCTTTTTTTTCTTTTTTTCAAGGGAGGAGACAAACCACGATATAATTACCAAGGTCCAAAAACACCCAGGACTTGAACCAGAACCCTAGTTGCAACCTCAAATTGTTCTTAATCCCTCAAAAAGATAAAAGGTAGCAACTTTTTAAACGTCTGATACACAATTGAATATAATAGACACCTTATGTGCAAAATACTAATACTGGGCCATCAGGAATATAATTTGTTACTCCACTTCCAAAAATTTGCAGAGAATAATTAACTAACTGCTAGGAACAAGAATTAAGTTTAACCTATAAAGTTCAACAACTTCCTTTTAGTCGGTAAAGGGAGAAAGATTGACATCTCAGAAAGTGCACAATGCACAAGTATCTGGCCACAAAATTTTCATTCAATCCATCGACACAATTAAGAATCCTATAAGAGTCCCATATATATATAAAATGACGGATGTTATGAATAGAAGACCAGCAAATAAACAACCATGCAACAAACTAGCCACATTCAGATCCCCTACCGCTCCTTTGAAGCCCTCTCTCTCTCTCTCTTAAAACCGATTAAACGATTCCCAACATCCTCAACCCTCAAAGTTCGTTCTATAACCAAACCACGCACATTCATTCAAACACTCGAAATAGCAGCCAAAGAAGAAAATGTGAAAAGATCTTCATCGAGAAGCCAACTTCTATCACAATTTAATTACCATCGTGACAGAACCAATTGCTCGAAACATCATATCTGCAAAATTGATGGTTCCAACAGCGACAAAATCCCAAAGAATTCAGTTTAAGAGAGAGAAAGAGGAGGGGGGGTTCCAGAACGGAGACCTTTTCGTCGCATGAACGACAGAGGGCAGCCTCATCGGCAGCGCAGAAGAGGACGGCGGGGGCGCTTTCGCAGACGTCGCAGATGGTTCGCATGTTGCCCTCCCTCTCATTCCCCTCTTACCACTACTGCCCTCTCCCACCCATCTCCTCCCTCTCCGAAACCCTCCTCCTCCTCGTCCTCTTCCTCGAAGCCGCCGGTCTCTTCCCACGGGGGCAGCAGCGAGAGAAGAATGAGCTCGACGACGGCGAGAAGAGGCCGAGCGGTTTGTGGTGGTACGGTGGCGGCGTTTTGCTGGCCAATTTTATAACATTTCGAGGCCTCGGCCCGGGTGTGGTGGGGCCCGGAGGGGTGGTGGTGGGGCGAAGCCCGGAGAGAATGGCTTCGAGAAGAGTCCGTGCCCGCGGTTGCGTGGCGCGCGCTCACTGGCGGCGCCGGGCGAGGATCCCCCTTAAATTTGGATTTTGGAGGAAGGCTTCGCTCTCAGCCACAACCTAAACAGGAGAACGTCGGGGTGGACGAAAAGGAGTGGTCTCGAATCAATCTCCCGAGCCTGGCTGGTCTAAATTCTCCAATTGGAGGACCATAATATTTCTTACTGATTCATGCCAATGGGGACCTCTTGGATATGTTAGAAAATTTTTGCTTGACTTGTCTTATTATAATTACCAGGTAGGACATGCGTTTGGGGAGCTTACTTTATTAGAAACAAACAAAAATAAATAAAAAGCAAGCTGTCAGGTGTGTAGATTTATTGTATGATGATCCCATCTAAATTAGTTGGATGTACCTATATGTTAACACAGACCAAGTCAATAATTACAGTTTTTGTAATATTTTGCATTTTTTTTTATAGCCAATGGCCTTTGCATTTGTGTGTACTCAATAGAAAGAAAGAGAGTAAAGAGTTCGATATGCTTGCCAAAAACTATGGGAGTAATCATGGATTATATAGCAAATTTAAGAAAAATGAAATAACAATGCACACACACCCATGATAATTCTTACATCATTCTAGATAGGGCTATTTACATGGTTGTAATTAAAATAACGGTCATTTTCTTGATTGTAAGAAAGGGATAATGGAGATCTCAGGCACATGCATGCAAGTGCAAAGCCAAGAATGCAAATATGGTACTCCTTTGCTCTCCTATTGGAGATATTTTACTCATGATTTCCTACAATGATCGAGATTATATTCATTGATGTCCAATAGATATCAATTGAAGATTGCCAACTTCTTCTAATGTCTGTCACCGTAGTTTCATGTTTTATTTTGAAACTAGTGTTATTCCACTGATCACTGATTTTATGTATTGCTACCATACCAACAGAATTTAAGAAAATCCGTTCACTTTATTGAGTTGTTCTAATAAAATTTAATAGTTATTATTAAATATGGTAACAGCTCATGACAGCACAAATTGATGTTATGATTAGGGGTGGCAATCAGATCGGATCAGATCATAAATGGATCAGGTCATCAACTGATCGGATCAGAAAATCATCAATCTAAACCTGATCTGTTTATTAAATAAGTCAAAAATTCAAATTTAAACCCGATCTGTTTATTAAACAGATAATCTAATCCGATCCATTCAACTCATTTATTAAATAGATCAAATTAAATTAAACAGATTAAACAGGTTAAACAGATCGAATTAAATGGGTCAGAAACAGATTTTAAACAGGTTAAACAGGTCTTAAATGGGTTAAACAGATTAAACATGTCAAATTAAATAGGTTAGAAATAGGTTAAATAGGTTAAACATGTTAAATAGGTTATCTGACTCAACTCGATTTGGATATTAAACAGGTTAAATAGATTAAATAGATCAAATATCTAAAATTCAAATCCGATCCAATTATTAAACGGATTAAATAGATTGACCTATTTATGACCCAAACCTATTTAGCCTAAATCCAAATCTGTTTATGGCGGGTCGAATACGGATCGGATTGATAGATCGGATCATATTTTGTCAGCCCTAATTATGATTACATTATGCTTTATAATTTTTTTATTTTATAATAAAATGATATAATATTAAATATTGAGATAAATTTTAATATTAAATTATTAAATATGTGATAATATCAATCGATGCCCATTTAATCTAGAGGAAGCATTGCTGTGAAAAAAGAGAAAAGAAACAAAGCTAACTTCGGGATTATAAAAAAGATAAAAGAGAATAGAGAGGGCAGAAAAATATCTAAATTCCAACTGATAAGCATAACAAAAAAAAAGAGTAACTCATATATATATATATATATATATATATATATATATATATATATATATATATATATATATATATATATATCGGTAAGATAACTCAAATATATCTTGAACAATAAAAGGGTTAAGGGATGAAAAATATAAGCCCTACTACCAAGGGGCTAGAGGATGAGACTAAAAGAGAGAGTTCATTTCTCTTATTCTCTGTCAGGCAACAAAAAATTGAGAAGATGCAATAATCAATTGGTTGTAAAAGATGGGGAAAGAAATGAGTAAAGCTAGAGGTCTCTTGTCTAATCACATAAATAGTTCCCCTTGCCATGTGGCATAAGATGATAACTAAATTAATAGGAATTGGTTTAACATATGACAAATTAGTAAAATCATGAGTAGTCATGCTAGTGATACATGGATCTTAGCAATCATTTGTCTGATTAATAGGTACCCCATAGTATTTAGCAAAGAAAATATCTTGGATTAGACCAATTGACATGATATCTATCATGCCCCAACCCAAAAGTAGGAGTTAGGTATGTGATAGACGGTCGTACATCTATAGAGCTTAATAGAACCTTTAATTATAAATAAAAGCACTTTGTCAAATGTAGGATAAAATTTTCACAAAAGTATACTCACCAATATAATTTTTAAAATATTTGATGCATCTAATTAAGAAAAAAATTCTAATTTAAGGTCTTTAATCCACCACTTTCTCTTAGCCCTTGCAACTACGACCATGATCAAATATGGAATAAGGCTCGAAAGAGGCTAGCTTCTAAATATTAAATATATTCTCGATCAGTATGTGTCAATGATCAACCTTGTCCTGCTAGGCCTGAAAGAAAATAAACTTAACTATATAGAAACATGCTAACACATGATGTGTCAATGATCCACCTCTATCAGCTAGGTTTGAAAGAAAACTAGCTTCTAAATATATATAGCCAACAATCTATCCCATTGACTAGGCCCAAATCATAGTCAAACTAGAGAATAATCATATCATCAGTTCCATATTAATTATTCCATTACATAACTAATCCGGATATCCATGTTTGTTGCAAACAATATTCAACTAACTGTGTCATACAACATAATCATATCTCATCAAATAAATATGTATTTGAATGTAGCATAATTCACTATCATGCATCAGTAAAATATTTCATGCTTGATACATAATTCTTTAATTTTACTTTCATGCAAAGTATTCAAAATAATTTTTTTGAACATAAATATTATAATACTTAGATAATTTTCATTTCAAATATTGAAACTCTTTTCCCAAAAAAAATATATAAGCAATTATTTTTGTAATGTTTCAAAAAGTTTGAATAACAAGTTTTTATAATTTATTTATAGATAAACATAAGGTATGTAAAACAAAATTACTAGAGATGGAGATGTTTACGGCTCAAGTTATGACGCTTTGAAAATCACTCCAACTAGGTTATGCATGACCTAAATAGAACATGTTGATGATTAAGTTTCCTTTAAAGTAAACACAGATATCATTTTTTAAATCTTGGACATATAAAAGAACTCCTAGTTTGCATGATCCATTTAGGTTCCTCAATCTAAGATCTTTCCAAATCATGGGTTTGTTGAGAATTGTGTTCTAAAGTCAATCATCGGTCTATTGACGGTTGTGCTTATTATTATAATTATATATAAATTATTAAATTAATAAATATTATTTAATTTTTTTTATTACTGTGTACATCTTATTTTGAACTCCTGTTATGTGATGAAGTTCTTAGGACTATTTAATCAATATAGGAGGATATATCGTTTAGTCCTTAAACTTTAAGTTTATGGTCAAATGATATACTATTATCAAGATGATAACTATATCAAGTATAGATCGTTGTGTGCTATGTATATTAGTTATCTTCTTAACCAAAGAGTATGGAGACACTGACATGTCATGCAAGTAAGATGTAGGAGTATATCTCACTGAATGTGACCAACTGCTGAGCACTCGACTGTCAAGAGTAGCTCACGAAGGATATGGATATAAGTGTCTCTCCGATCTGAGATCACCACAGTGACTTGCAAGCAACTCACTGTGCTTTGATGCCGGACTATCTGAATTTTCAATTCAATGATGAAAGATTTTTGGACACAGTTAAGTACTTGAGAAGTCGGTGTGTGAGTCAAGATGGAATTAACCTCTCCAAATAAGTAGGAGTTAATATATCAGTGTGTTTCAATTCAGTAAAATCTCGATCGAAATAATCCATGTGATAGATTTTAAAAATTAAAATATAATATGGATGATCATATCAGGATTAACAGTTAAATCTTAAGTCACTTTGAGCATTTTGGATCAAAAAGATGAATTACACGATAACCATATGCCAATAGGTTCTTGAATGATACTTCATAATTTTTTGACCTATTCAGAGGTCCGGTATCATTGCTAGATGGTCACTTTGATTGGTATAGAATGATTATTCTTATACTACCAGCTTAAATTCGAACCTATGAGGTCACACTCAAAAAAAATTTCTAACTGATCATATAGCTGATCGACGATTAAAAATTATTTTAGGATAAAATAATCAATTCGATTGATGATTAACTCTGTGCAAAAGTTACAATAAATTAATTCACTAATTGTTGATGAATTATAGAAGGATTGATTAATAATTAGATTGCTAATTAGCTCAATTTGATTGAGTATTGAGGTTTGGATCAAATCTAATGGAATTGGATTTAATTTGGTTTGATCCGATTAGGTTATGAGATGACTTAATCACTAAAGATGTTTGATTCCTGATTTGATCAGAACTTGAGCTCGATTAATTTTTAATTTGATTAAGATTTAATCGAAGCTATTCACTATCTAATTAGATTAAGTTTAGTGATCCAATTAAATCTAACCTAATTTGGTTGGGTTAAGAATCTAATTGGATAAAAAAATAATTTGAATTCAAATTCCTTACGCCTCCTTTCTTTGCACCCTCTTATTCTTCACGCGAGAAAAAAATTTTACGTGAATTTTTCTCTCATGCCCAAAAGTTTTTTCATATCCACATCTGATTTTTTTTGAATTTGAAACTTGTTGGTTTAAATTTGAGTTCAAATGGATTTGAATTTGAATGAAAACCTAGAGTTCAAATTGAGTTAGACTCTTCTCTTTACGCCACCACCTTTCTCCATGCATAAAGTATTTTTACGTGAGATTTTTTATGGCATTCTGATGTTGGTCGATCCCTATGAGTTTATGAGATGAGAATAAAATTTGATTCAAAATTTAATTCAAATTTGATTTGAATTAGTGATAAGGATCAACCAATATTTAAAATTGAACCGAAACTACCTCTTCCTTATCCTTATCTTCCATAGGATGCCACCCTTAAGAAGGGATCAGTTTTGTACGAGATTAGAAGTAATTTTTAGTGTAAAAAACCTGAGAGTTAGGGTATGAAAAGTTGAGAGTGGGTTGGGCTTCCATGTGTGAGAAACAGAGGAAGTGTTCTTCCTCTTGGGCGTGAGGTGTAGGGTCTAGGGTTTTAACTCTAGATTTTATGAGAAGAAAAATATAAGAGTGAGTTTTGTTCAATCTCCCACACCACCACCTCTTTATAAAGCTTTATCTTCTAATCTAAAGGAGTTCAAGAGATCCAAAGACAAGAGCTTGGATCAACCATCTAGAGCCTTCGATGTGAGTTAGCACTCTCACAAAGGAAGATCCGATCAGGACTTTGAGTGGAGATCTGTAGAGGTCGGACGATCTATGCGGCTACTCGACATCGACAAGAGCTTCATACCATACCTACCAGTAGTAGAGATCATCGATCTATGAAAAGATGATGAGTTCTGAACTCAATCGATGTGATCTAAAGGTTAGATCAGATTCAGGGTATCGATGTGATTGATACAGTTTTTTATTTTATATCAGATTTTATATGTAAATTTTTCATATCATAGATCTTTAATTGATAGTTTAAATCTGATCTAATATATATTTAAAAAATTAAAGTGTTTAATTTGTTATTTTCTACCGTAAAATTTTAAAAATACGTATTTTGAACTATCCATTTTCCCTTCAATTTGTATCAGAGCACGATTTCTTATGACATGAATTTTTTTATATATAATCTGATATTATATGTATTTAGATCTATAATTTAATTTAGATTAGATCTAATATATAATATTTAGATCTGAAATTAATCATAAATTTGATTGCACAAATTGATATAAGGTTGTCTTACTGTAAGGTTTACCCCTTACAGTGCAAAGGTTGTCTTAGTTTGTGCTGATCTTTATAAAATTTAATTTTAATTATTTAGATTAGATCTAAATAATTAATTTAAAATTTAAGTAGTATAGTAATTTGATTGGATAGATCTTCATGGCCATCCGATCATAGGAGAAATCAAGATTTCACAACTCTATTTACCCATTTGATAGGATCTCCTATGGCATGTAGGGATGCTGCGCGGTCTTTTCTATGATGATGAATAATGAAAAAAATTTAAATTTTTTTTAAAATTTAAAATAATATATATTAGATCTAAAATTAATATTTTGATTATTAGATGATTGATTGTAAAAATATTTTATAAAATTAAAAACTATTTTTAAACACTGAATCCGAACCCATATCAACCCAAAACTTAATTAAAAATTAAGCGATCTAGATTTGAGAATCAAAGATCTAAGACATTAATTTCATAATTCATGAGTTAATGGGTTAGCTTGAGTCAAGTCTATTTAACTGGATTAGACCTAAGTTTAGAAATCATTGATAATGGACCATGTTAGTAATTGATCAAATCTAATTAAAAGTTAATTCTGATTGGATCAAATTTTTTCTCTTGATCAATTTTAATAGTTGTAGTTGGTCAAGTTCATATCTTTGATTAGACCAATATAGACTTTGATTGTAGCTCCGTGGTCAAACCTAAGTCTATAAGTTGATCAAATTGAAAATAACTAACCAATTGGTGTCTTAGGTAAGTATGGTAGCTTTGATCGATGGTAATTAATTAGGAGCTATTCATATAAATTGAATCTATGTCGAGTCAATGACATATCTCTCCCACTGATCTCACTTATCTGGCCAACATGGTGAATCATATTTTGATTAAATCACTTAATGATTGGGGTTGACTCATGCTAACTAAAAAATCAGTATGACTGATTTAGATGCCCCTAGTTTAACTTATCTTGAGTCCTCTTCATGACTTGGTGAAATCAGTGGAAAGATTTATGACTGGTTGGTTGGACCAGCTTATGCCTGATCTTCTTTAATCTGACTTGATAAAGTCAGTGGGAGGATTAAGATTAACTGATCAAGTCTTTTCTCATCTCTCAATTCAACTAATTAAATCTTCTAAAATTATTAGGTCTCTAAAATAAAATAGTTATGGTGATAACTAGATCATAGCCTCCCATAAAGTTGAATGAGAATGGGTCCAATAGTTTAGATGATCATTGGAGGCACCATACACCTAGTATTCATCTGACCGTCGAAATTATCATTCATAATATGTTGATATAGTTATGTCTTTCTGATGATGGTCAGGTTGGTCGAGCCACACTCGGACCTGATCACTCATTTGTTAGATACACTAAATTCTGACATGTTAATGGTTAGACCTAACCAGAACTTTTAATAGAGGTGCCACATATCTGAAGAAGTGTCTAGGGCAAAATTGAATGTTAAAAATTATTTGGTAAAATAATTGGTTAAGAACCTACCCATGAGTGCACAAGGGTTGGTCGAGCCACACTTAGGCCCGTGTGTAGTTCTAATACCCACTAAAGAATTAGTATAATTTTTTAAATTGGAGGTAGAGGCTACTAATTCGAATAAAATAGTGAAAGAACCTTTAGACTAAAATACATATCTTTGAGCTTAATCAATTTATATACTAATTAGGTTTTGATTTTTCTTTTACAATTATCACTACCATCTTGTCGCTTCGATCACTATTAGATAGTGATAAATTGATGGGACTAAATTTTGATAACTGGTATCGAAAGTTCAAAATAGTCCTGGAGCACAAACGAATCTTATATGTGTTGACAAATCCAACATCCGAGGAGCTAGCTCCGAATGCACGTAGCACGGTCAGAGACACTTATCAGAAGTGGCTCAACGATCGAATTACGGTTCATTGTATTATGCTGGTGGCAATGAATGATAAGTTCAGTCATCATTTTGAGAATGCTCAGCTACAGGACATGTTACAAATATTGATTGAGTCTTTTGGCACATCCGATGATGTTGAGAGGCACAAGACTAATGTCATTTTTAACATTCGAATGAGGGAATGAGCGTTAGTCACCGATCATGTACTGTACATGATTGAGATGATTGAGCGCTTAAGCAAGCTCGACTTTCTCCTGCATGAGCAACTGGGGAAGATGCCATTCTGAACTCTCTGCCCAAGTCCTACCTCCCTTTTCTTACTCATTTTCGAATGACAAAGCTTACGATCAACTATCTGTGGGAAAATTCAGTGTAGGGGTAAAATGATAATTTTAAAACTTTTTCAAAATTATGATTTTATAATAGAAAAATATTAATTAATCTAATTAATTAAGATGAATTTACCCTACACTAGGATCTAAATATAATATATAGCATGCATTCATTTAAATTTAAAATTCAAATTCGAATAGTAAATACTTTACTGTAATGTGTTCAGAACACAATACCTTTGTGCGGATAGTAGATTGCCGCAATCTGATCACCGTTGGAAGAGTCTGATCATCGTGATACAGCCACATAGTGTGTCTGGCCTCTGCAGATCATCCACACAAAGTTTCTGATCTGATCGACTCCTCACGAGTGCTAGCTCGTTGTAGAGCCCTTTTGACGGTCGATGCTGATCGAACTCCTTCGATCGATGTCTGTCGATTCTTTGGATGCTTCAGATCATCAACAGACGTGCTTGAGAGGATGTTGAAGATCTATCTGAGATTTTGTGGGCTCACGACACTCGTAGCTCACTTTCTCACTTTCCGAACCCCAAGCTAAAACTCTAGGAAACTCACCGAAAACCTTGCATCCACTTTTCTTTCTTTTCTTTCTTTTTCTCTTGGAAGGATATGGACTTTCTTCTCACGTACAAGACTTCCTCATGCCCCAGAATTTTTCTCCAAAAAAAATCTTCTTCTTACATGCCCCACTCTTCACCTCCTTTTATAACAACGTCAAACGTCTTATCCAAAAGAAAGGATAAAGATGAGTAATTGCACATTTGAATTCAAATCAAATTTTGAATTCAAATAGACACCAACTCATCCCTTATCCACTAAAGGTGTGAGGCATGGCTTAAATTGTGCATGGAGTAATTTTATGAGAAACCTTTTCTCATGTAATAAATGGGGCGTAAAAAAAGGGATAAGGCGCAAAGATTGATTGCCCATTCAAATTCAAACTTTATTTTGAATTTGAATGGCCAACCAATCATCCTTATCCATTCAATTGGCACATTAAAGTGGGGCGTGGAGAGGGCTTGGCGTGAGGAAAAAATTTATGAGAAGTTCCTTCTCATGAATTCAAATGGGTGCAATGGAAGTGAGGTGGCGCATGGAGATTGGGTCAAGGTGGTTTCATTATTTAAACCAACCTAATTGAACCAAATAAGTTAGGTCCAATTAGACTAATTTAAACCCAACTTAATTAGGCTTAATTAGGCTCAATAAAATTTTAATCAAATCAAGAATTGACTAAGCCCAATCCTTGATCAAATCAGAGACCAAACCATCTCGATGATTAGGTCAACTCTTAACCTAATCGGGTCAAACCCAACTGAATCCAATTCAATTGGACTTGATCCAAAAATAATTACTCAATCAAATTGAGTTAATTAGTGATCAAATCACTAATAAAACTTTTCATAAATACTGAGTCCAAATTCGATGGATAATCGAGCATCAGAATTCATCGATATGTAACCCTGATCGAAGAGTCCCAACCAGTGGGACTCTTGACCCCGGTACCCATAATGTGTGGAACTCGTGATCAGAGAATCCTGATTCTCGATCACAGAGTCCCAAATACGTAGGACTCATAGTCCATGAGTATTAGAACTCTTCATCAGCCATCAAATCAAATAGGAATCTCTAATGTGTGTGACCCCGTAGGTTCGAACCTAAGCCGGTAGCACAGGAACCAATTCCTATACTAATCGAAGTGACCATCTAGCAATGGTACCCGATGACTGGATAGGTCGAATAGTCACTATCACAACACTCATAATCTACGTGAATATGGTTACTGTATAATTCATCCTTTTGACCTCTGTGTTTAGGATGACTCAGGGTTAAACTGTCCACTCTGATTAGATCATCCGAATTATTCTCAACTCAAACAATCCTTGTGACTCCTCACAAAGACTACCCTGACCAAGATTTTGCTAAATTGAAATACGACTGTACACAGCTCCTAAACTAGAGTGGTCAATCCCATCTTGACACACGCACCGATAAGTCAAGTACTTGACTACACCCAGCAGCCTTCCGTCACTGAATTAAAAATTCAGGTAGTCCAGTGCCTAAGTGCAGTGAGTTGCTTGCAAGTCACTATGGCGGTCTCAGGTCGGAGGGATATTTATATCCATATTCTATCGGAGTAAATCTTGACAGCAGAAATAGCTCCGGAGTTGATCACGTTCAGTGCAGATGTACCCTTACATCTCACCTGTATGCCATACCAGTGTTTCCACACTCATTGGTTAAGAGGACAACCAACCTATATGGCATACAACGATCTATGCTTGATAAACGTTGTCGTCCTTAGTAACAACCTATCATTTGATCGTGAACAGATTTAAGGATTAAACGATAAATCCTCCTTTGTCGAGTCTAAATAGTCCTAAGGACTTCACCACAACATAGGAGTTCATTAGAAGATGAAATATTTTGTGATGAAAAATATCAAAATAATTTTTATTAATTCATAATTCATGTACAAATGAGCACAACCATCAACAGACTGACGATAGGCTTTGGGACACTATTTCCAATAATCTCCCACTTGGCCTAAAGCCAATCGATGCAGTATCTAATACTCATCTTCGACTTGTAGTTGTCGAACTCCTTCACCGTAATGGTTTTAGTGAATGGGTTAGTCAGGTTCTCCTTCCTGTCGATCTTCTGAAGATTGACGTCACCTCGATCCATAATTTTTTGGATGAGATGGTAGCGGTGCAGAATATGCTTCGTCCGCTGGTGTGTCTTTGGTTCCTTTGCCTGAGCAATGGCTCCAGAGCTGTCACAGTAAAGCAAAACTGGACCAACAAGAGAGGGTGCTACTCTGAGCTCGGTGATGAATTTTCTCAGCCACACTACTTCTTTGGCAGCATCTGATGCGGCGACATACTCCACCTCGCAAACTGAATCAGCCACTGTGTGCTGCTTGAAACTTTTTCAGTAGATAGCCCCACCATTAAGGGTAAAAATAAATCCCGACACACTTTTGCTGTCATCATGATCAGACTGGAAACTAGAGTCTGTAAACCCTATAAGTCTCAAGTCCGATTCACCATAAACAAGCCACTGGTCCTTAGTATTTCTTAAATACTTCAGGATAGTTTTAACAACCTTCCAGTGATTCTCCCCTGGATCAGATTGGTATCTACTCACTACCCCTAGTGAGTATGCCACATCTGGTCGTGTACATGTCATGACGTACATGATAGATCCCACTGTCGAAGCATATGGAATCCTACCCATACGCTCTCTTTCTTGAGGTGTTGTCAGACAATCCCTCTTCGAGAGAGAAATTCCATGGCCTATCGGAAGATAGCCTTTCTTGAAATTTTCCATGCTGAACCTCTTCAGCATAGTATCAATGTACATGGACTGAGATAAACCAATTAACCTTTTAAATCTATCTCTATAGATCCTCATCCCTAGGATGTAGGAAGCTTCTCCCAGATCCTTCATGGAGAACTATGACGACAGCCAAATCTTTATTCCCTATAATGCAGGGACATCATTTCCGATTAAGAGAATGTCATCCACATACAATACAAGAAATACTACTATTGGACCATTAGCCCATTTATAAATGCAGGGCTCTTCTCCATTCTTAATGAAGCCATACGTCTTGATCGTCTTATCAAAATGTATGTTCCAACTCCGTGATGCCTGCTTAAGTCCATAAATGAATCTCTGTAGCCTGCACACCTTAGACTCATCTGTGGATGTGAATCCTTCGGGTTGTAGCATATACATCTCTTCATCCAGCTCTCCATTTAAGAAAGCTGTCTTCACATCCATCTGCCAGATTTCATAGTCCAGATGGGCAGCTATCGCAAGCATAATCCGAATAGATTTGAGCATTGCCACAGGAGAAAATATCTCGTCATAGTCTGTACCATAACATTGATGATATCCCTTGGCAACCAGACGGGTTTTATAGATTTTCACCTTTCCGTCTGCGCCCCTCTTCCTCTTGAAGACCCACTTACACCCTATGGATTTTACTCCTTCGGGTGGGTCAACCAATGTCCACACATCGTTGATCTTCATGGACTCTATTTCGGATTTCATGGCTTCTAGCCATTTCTTAGAGTCGGATCTCTGCATTGCATCCATGTAAGTGATCGGATCCTCATCGTTTTCATCAAATTCGATAGGATCGCCGTCTCGGACCAAGGGTACTCTACCAGATCGCCTTAAGGGTGCTTGAACAATGGACTCCAGATCTGATCTAACCAAATTCGGTTCAGGTTCAGCAACTTGTGTTGGTTTTTCCATCTGTCGAACTTCATCAAGTTCGACCTTAGAGGCAACAGTCCCTTCACCAAGGAATTCCTTTTTCAAAAAGATTGCCTTAAGGCTGACAAATACTTTTTGCTCATCAGCTAGGTAGAAGTAATACCCTTTGGTTTCTTTTGGATACCCTATAAAATTACACTTGTCAGACCTAGGTCCAAGCTTGTCTGTAATTAAACGTTTAACATAAGCCGGACATCCCCAAACCCTAAGGTGCGAGAGTACTGGCTTACGTCCTATCCATATCTCATATGGCATTTTGGTTACAGACTTACTCGAAACTCTATTTAGAAGGTAACAAGCTGATTCGAGTGCATATCCCCAGAGGGAGATCAGCAGACCAGCAAACCCCATCATGGATCGAACCATGTCCAATAAAGTCTGATTCCTCCTTTCAGATACACCATTTTGTTGTGGTGTTCCAGGAAGAGTCCACTGAGAGAGAATTTCATTCTCTCCAAGATATGTCAGAAAATTATTGGAGAGATATTCACCTCCTCAATCAGATCAAAGAGTTTTAATACACTTTTCAGTTTATTTTTCTACCTCATTTCGGAATAGTTTGAACATTTCAAACGACTCCGATTTATGCTTCATTAAATAGACATACCCATATCTCGATAGGTCGTTTGTGAAGTAAAAATATCCACCTCTTGCACTTGAGCTCATGGGTCCACATACATCAGAATATACCAGACCCAAGAGTTCGCTGACTCGCTCACCTTTTCCAGTAAAAGGTGATTTGGTCATTTTACCAAGAAGACAGGACTCACAGGTTGAAAGTGATTCACAATCACCTACTTCAAGAATTCTTTCTTGAGCCAACCTGTTTATCCTGTTCTTATTGATATGACTTAGCTTATAGTGCCAAAGGTAGACTTCTGACACATTACCTATTCTAGGGCATTTATCAAAGGTTTGAACCACATTAACAGATTGTGATAGAAAGTAAATTCCATTATTAAGTTGTCCAACAAACATTGTAACACCATTCAAAATGATATTGCAAAAGTTTTTTTTTATTAAAAATTGATAACCGTTCATGACCAAAAGGCCTACAGAAATAATATTTAATAAAAAGCTTGGACAGTAGTGATATTCACTCAGAATTACGTTTCGAGAATTGATTATAAGGTTCATGATTCCTAATGCTAGAACTAGAACTTTGCTTCTATCTCCAACGTTCAGGAATCTCTCGCCTTCATCAAATCTCCTACTGACCTGCAGACCCTGCATCGAATTGCAAATATGATAAAAGCTTCCGGTATCCAATACCCAAGCAGTAGTATCACAAATGAAAAAGTTATAAGGTGTTATCATATAAGTACCTTGCTTCTTCTTCGACCTGTTCGGGTCCAGGGAGGCAATGTATAGAGGACAGTTCCTCTTCCAGTGTCCCTGCTTCTTGCAAAAGAAGCACTCCGCCTGGCTCTGATCGGGCTTGCGCTTCTTGGTCTGACCCTGTGCAGATGTCCTAGCATGCAGCTGCACCTTCTTATTCTTCTTCTTGTTCTTCTTCTTCTCTTTTTTAAAGGGTCGACGACCAGAAGAAGACCCTCCCACAACATTCACTGACTCCTTATGGAGCTGGTGATCCTTCTCAAAGTTCTGCAGCAACCCCAATAAGCCATGGTAGTTCACTGCAGGCTTTGTCATCCGAAAATGAGTAAGGAAGGGGAGAAAGAACTTGGGCAATGAATTAAGGATCGTATCCTTACCAAGCTGCTCGTGCAGGGGAAAGCCCAGTTTACTTAGGTGCTCAATCATTTCGATCACGTACAGTACATGATTAGTGACTGAGGCTCCATCCCTCATCCGAGCATTGAAAATGGCACAACTAGTTTTGTGCCTTTCAATGTCGTCAGGCGTGCCAAAGTCGTTCAACATTTGAAGCATCTCCTATGGCTGGGCATTCTC
Source organism: Elaeis guineensis (assembly GCF_000442705.2). NCBI lineage: Eukaryota > Viridiplantae > Streptophyta > Magnoliopsida > Arecales > Arecaceae > Elaeis > Elaeis guineensis. The sequence continues at coordinate 76,208,874 of NC_026004.2, read as the reverse complement.
GAACCTGTGGCTGAACTTATCATTCATTACCGCTAGCATAATGCATCGAACGGTGGTGCGATCATTGAACCACTTCTGATAAGTATCTCGGATCGTCCCTCTAACGTTCGGGGCTGGTTTCTCAAGTGCCAGATTCATTACTACGTAAAGGATCCGCTCATGCTCAAGGATGATTTTTAATTTTCGATACCAGCTATCAAAATTAGGTCCCATGAGCTTGTCATTATCTAATAATGATCGAAGGGACAAGGTAGTGGCCATAGCTGCATAAAAAAAAAACCAGACCTCTATTAGTATATAAATTATAAATACTAAAGACTTGGACTTTAGTCTAAAGTTTCTCTCAGTATTTTTACGAACTGGTAGCCTCAACCTTCAATTCGAGGAATTACTTTAATTCCTTAGTGGGTACTAGAATCCACACAGACTACACACGAGCCCAACTTTGGTTGGTCAACCCATGTGCATCTATGGGTAGGTTCATAACCAGTTGTTTCTCTAAACAACTTCTAGTAATTGATTTTGCCCCAGAACCTAATTAGTAGGCTTTGGCCTCCACTGAAAAGATCTGGTTAGGTCCAACCATTAACATGATTTGATTTGGTGAATCAGACCAATAAATGATCAGGCCCAACTTTAGCCGGCCAACCTGACCACCATCAGAAAGACTCAAACCAAATTATCATATTATGAATGATAATTCCATTAGTCAATAAGCACCAGGCCTTTGGGCCTCCAATGATTATTAAACTAATGGACTCATTATCACTCACTTAATGGGAGGCTATGACTTAGTTATCAATATAACTTAATTATTTTTAGAGACCTAATAATTTTTGAGAATTTTATTAAAGGATAGATGAGAAGAAAATATCCAGCCAATTTCAATCTTTCCACTGACTCCACCAAGTCAGATTAAAAAAGAATTTAATTAAAGCTGGCATTAGAAGCACTTAATCAGTCAAACTGATTTATCTAATGATATTGGTGAGCCCTAATCACCAAGTGATCTAATCAAAATCTAATTCATCAGGTTGGCCAGGTAAGTGAGATCAGTGGTGAGGATAAGCCATTAACTCGTCAGAGATCGAATCACTGCGAGTAGCTCCCGCTTAAAAATCACTGGTCAAACTGCCAAACTTACCTTAGACACCAAACGGTTCATTAGTTTTAATTTGATCAACTTAGTAAATAGGATTCCACCACGTAGCCATGAATTAAGTCCATCTTGGTCTAGTTAAAGACATGGACCCATTCAACTACAACTATTGAAGTTGAGTCTAGAGTATCCTTGACCTAATCTAATTCAACTTTTGATTAGATTTGATCAATTACTCTAATTTAGTCTATTTCTTTAAGCTAACCTTAGGTCTAACCCAATTATGGACCTAATCCATCTAACCCATTGACCCACAAGTTTATGCAATTGTCTTAGGTCTTAATTCATAATTCTAGACCTACTAGACAACACTTAATTCTTATAATTAAGTATTTGGGCTGATGGGTCAGGGTTTGGCATTTCAAAAATAATTTTCAAATTTGAAAGATTTTATTTTCTGTTCATCAAATATGTTGACTCATTTCATAAATAGATCAGCACATTTCATAAATAGCAATCCTATTGCTAATTACATAACAGAAAATAACTCAATCAAAATAAATCATGAATTTCTTTAGATCTAATCTAACACATTCATGATAAATTTCATAATTGAACCTTTACAATTAATTTCTTTCGCTGCTTCATCTGCATAGGATATAATTGCAGCGGCACCCCTACCGCCATAAGAGACCCCATCGAATGAGAGGAGAGGATCTTTAAACCCTACTTTTCTCCTATGACCGGATGGCCATGGCAACCAACCCAATTCGATTACTTGCTACTTGGATCAAGTATATCTAAATATACCAATTTCAAAATTTATATTTCAAATTTCAAATTTTAAATTTTAAATTTTAAATTTTGAATTTCAAATTTCAAATAAATTTCAAATTTTAAATTTTAAAATTTTGAATTTCAAATTTTGAATTTTCAATTTTGAATTTCAAATTTGAAATTTCAACCAAATTTTAAATTTTAAATTTCAAATTTTGAATTTCAAAATTTTGAATTTTGAATTTCAAATTTTAAATTTCAAAATTTAAATTTTAAAATTTGAATTTCAAATTTTTGAATTTTGAATTTCGAACAACTTTCAAAATTCAAATTTTAAATTTTGAATTTTAAATTTTAAATTTAAACTTTTAGATTACAACTTAATCTATGCATGCAAATATATATATCATATCTAAGAACCCGCTCTGATACTAGTTGTGTAAAAATTCAGTGCAGGGGTAAAATGGTAATTTTAAAACTTTTTCAAAATTATGATTTTACAGTAGAAAAATATTAATTAATCTAATTAATTAATATAAATTTATTCTACATTAGAATCTAAATATGATATATAGCATGCATTCATTTAAATTTGAAATTCAAATTCGAATAGTAAACACTTTACTGTAATGTGTTCAGAACACAATACCTTTGTACGGATAGTAAATCGCCGTAATCTGATCATCGTTGAGAGAGTTTGATCGTCATGATGTAGTCACACAGTATGTCTGACCTCTGCGGATCGTCCACATAAAGTTTTCGATCTGATCGACTCCTCACGAGTGCTAGCTCATTGTAGAGCCCTTTTGACGGCCGATGCTGATCGAACTCCTTCGATCGATGTCTGTCGATTCTTCGAATGCTCTGGATCATCAACAGACATGTTTGAGAGGATGTTGAAGATCTTTCTGAGATTTTGTGGGCTCACGACACTCGTAGCTCACTTTCTCACTTCCCGAACCCCAGGCTAAAACTCTAGGGAACTCATTGAAAACCTTGCACCCACTTTTCTTTCTTTTCTTTCTTTTTCTCTTGGAAGGATATGGACTTCCTTCTCATGCACAACACTTCCTCACGCCCCAGAATTTTTCTCCAAAATAAATCTTCTTCTTATACGCCCCACTCTTCACCTCCTTTTATAACAACGTCAAACGTCTTATCCAAAGGAAAGGATAAAGATGAATAATTGCACATTTGAATTCAAATCAAATTTTGAATTCAAATAGATACCAACTCATCCCTTATCCACTAAAGGTGTGAGGCATGGCTTAAATTATGCATGGAGTGATTTAATGAGAAATCTTTTCTCATGTAATAAATGGGGCGTAAAAAAAGGGATAAGACGCAAAGATTGATTGCCCATTCAAATTCAAACTTTATTTTGAATTTGAATGGCCAACCAATCATCTTTATCCATTCAATTGGCACATTAAAGTGGGGCATGGAGAGGGCTTGGCATGAGGAAGAAATTCATGAGAAGTTCCTTCTCATAAATTCAAATGGGTGCAATGGAAGTGAGGTGGCGCATGGAGATTGGGTCAAGGTGGTTTCATTATTTAAACCAACCTAATTGAACCAAATAAGTTAGGTCCAATTAGACTAATTTAAATTCAACTTAATTAGATTTAATTAGGCTCAATAAAATCCTAATCAAATAAAGAATTGACTAAGCCCAACCCTTGATCAAATCAGGAACCAAACCATCTCGACGATTAGGTCAACTCTTAACCTAATCGGGTCAAATCCAACTGAATCCAATTCAATTGGACTTTATCCAAAAATAATTACTCAATCAAATTGAGTTAATTAATGATCAAATCACTAATAAAATCTCTCATAAATATCGAGTCCAAATCCGATGGGTAATCGGGCATCAGAATTCATCGATATGTAACCCTGATCGAAGAGTCCCAACCAGTGGGACTCTTGACCCCGGTATCCATAATGTGTGGAACTCGTGATCAGAGAATCCTGATTCTCGATTACAGAGTCCCAGACACGTAGGACTCATAGTCCACGAGCATTAGAACTCTTCATCAGCCATTAGATCAGATAGGAACCTCTAATGTGTGTGACCCTGCAGGTTCGAACCTAAGCCGGAAGCACAGGAACCAATTCCTGTACTAATCGATGTGACCATCTAGCAATTGTACCCGACGATCGGATAGGTCAAATAGTTGCAATCGCAACACTCAGAACCTACGTGAATATGGTTACTGTATAATTCATCCTTTTGACCTCTGTGTTTAGGACGACTCAGGGTTAAACTATCCACCCTGATTAGATCATCCGAATCGTGCTCAACTCAAACAGTCCTTGTGACTCCTCACAAAGACTACCCTGGCTAAGATTTTGCTAAATTGAAACACGACTGTACACAGCTCCTAAACTAGAGTGGTCAATCCCATCTTGACACACGCACCGACAAGTCAAGTACTTGACTACACCCAGCAGCCTTCCGTCACTGAATTAAAAATTCAGGTAGTCTAGTGCCTAAGTGCAGTGAGTTGCTTGCAAGTCACCATGGCGGTCTCTGATCGAAGGGATATTTATATCCATATTCCATCAAAGTAAATCTTGACAGCAGAAATAGCTCCGAAGTTGGTCATGTTCAGTGCAGATGTACCCTTACATCTCATCTGTATGCCATACTAGTGTCTCCACACTCATCGGGTAAGAGGACAACCAACCTATATGGCATACAACGACCTATGCTTGATAAATGTTGTCATCCTTAGTAACAACTTACACGATCCCGACTCCTCCCATGGACTTTGGGGGCAGCGAAACTAGCAATGAATAGATCTAGAGTTGTCTGGACATGATCCAAGGCCCTTGACGAAATCAGCCTGGTTGCTATCTTCTTCGTCAGCCTTTCTTTCCAGATGAAGAACGCCTTTGAAACCACCTCTAAAAAATTCAAGATCTGGTACCCACACAGATCAAACCTGGATCGAGGTCCTTCAGTTCATAGATCTTGAATCGGGGTATTCTAGATGAGGAAGAAGATAGATGGAGACAGACCTCGCAGATCTATCCTACTGCAGCCTTTTTGTAGATCTGTTGATGGAGATCTCACCCATGCCTCAAACGACCTCAGATCAACTCTAGATCTTAGAGAGACTTGTACCAACCTCTTCTCAAAAGATTTTAGGTCCTGGACCTGGTGTTTGGGTACCTGCAAGAGGGGGAGAGCAGATCTGGTAGGCAGCTGCAAGGGGGAAGGGGCTAGTGCCTCCCTTCCTTTCTTTCCTTTTATGGGCTGGCGACAAGAAACCCTAGGGTTTCTTGCTCCTGGTGCATGGAAGATTGCTTGAGAGAGAGGAAGAAGAGAGAGAGAGACTTGGGAGAAAGAGTCATCTATTTTCTTGGCTTCCTCAAATCTATACAAGTACATGTATATATAAACACCGGGTCAAGTGACCCAAATCCAAAACTCCCTTGACCAACTCTATGGGAGATTAGGTTAACCCAAGCCCATGTATACCCATGACTCGATCTAATCTCACCTATCCTGGGCCCAGACCTAGCCCATAAAGAGTTGGTCCCTTGAGGCCCACATAACCTAGACCTCAAGAACCCGAAAGGCCCACAGCCTTTCAACCTAGGGCCCAACTAGCCCTAGAGCCTCCATGAAGCCCTCATGAATGATGGACCTTGGCCTTAGCCTTGGTCCCCTGGGCCTTGGGCACACCACCTGGATCATAACAATCTCCACCTTGGTGTCTCAAGGCCTCAACCAGCTCCACTCTGTCCTTGCGACTGTAGACCCATTTGCAGCCAATGAGCCTCTTCCCTTGTGGCAACTGCACCAATCGCCACTCTGGTTCTTGTGGAGAGACTGCATCTCCTCGGACATCGCCTGGACCCACCGCTCTCTATCCTGGCTCTCAATAGCCTCCTGATACGTATATGGGTCTCCATTCGCTGTCACCAGGGCATATGACAGCGTCTCCTCGAAGCCATATCGGTCCGGTTGCCTGATGGTTCTCTTAGGCTTATGTAGGGCAACACCGATATCAGTCCTCGATCCAGCTCGCTCCTGCTGGACCTCTCCATCTCGATCATCCATCCTAGTCCTCTCCACCTGTGGAGACACCTTAGGTAGGTTCTCCACCTGAATGTCATGTCCTCCTGTAGTACCTCCAAGAGGCAAAATCAAAGAGGTAAGCTGTCCAGCAGCGCCCTGTTGGACCTCCTCCAGCTCCTGCTGCTCCTCCATGCCTGCTCGCCTTCGTAGGACTGACTCCTCATCAAAAGTCACATCCTGACTAATGATGACCTTCTTTTCCAAGGGATCCCACAGCCTGTATCCCTTGACTCCTCGCGGATAGCCTAGAAACACCGCCTTGCGTGATCTGGCGTCTAGCTTACTCCGCTCACCAGCTCCAATGTGCACATAGGCCGTGCACCCAAATACCCGTAGATGGCCCAACCCAACTATCCTCCCAGACCACACCTCCTCTAGAAGCCTGCCATCCAACCTGGTGTGAGGTGACCGATTGACCAAGTAACTCGCTGCGTCAATTGTGTCAACCCAGAACTCCTTTGGAAGCCCTGCCTGCAGCCTCATGCATCGTGCCTTTTCCAAAAGTGTTCTGTTCATCCTCTCGGCCACCCCATTCTGCTGTGGAGTCCCCCTAACTGAGAAGTGTCTCCTGATCCCACACTCCTCATAGTAGTCCTGGAACTCTCTGCTGGTGTACTCTCCACCATTGTCTGACCTCAGAACTTCACGCTCCTCCCCTGCTCCTTCTCTACCTCAGCTCTCCAGATCTTGAACTTGGTGAAGACCTCTGACTTCTCTCTCATGAAGTAAATTCTGAGTTTTCTTGAGAAATCATCAATCAGGGTCATAAAGTATCTGGCCCCATTCCTAGTTGAAACTGGGGTTGGTCCCCACACATCCGTGTGTACTAACTCCAGAGGGGCTGCACTGTGGGCTGTACTGATGGTGAACTGAACTCTCCTCTGCTTTCCTATCTAGCAAGACTCACAGATCACCCCTATAGCACCATCCTCCAGATCAGAGATGAGTCCTCTCCTGCTCAACTCCCTCAGCCTCCTGTCACCCATGTGGCCTAGGCGGTAGTGCCACATCTTGTAAGCCCCCTCCTGGTCCTGTGCTGCAGTTGCTGCATCAGACTCTCCGGTCACCACAGATCCCTCTATGTGATAGAGGTTATTGTCTAACCTCCTGCCTCTCATCACTACCATAGCTCCATTGGAGATGTTTAGTACTCCGCTTCTAGCCCTACTGCTGAAGCTGTATCTATTGCGCTCCAAGTAGCCTAGTGACACCAGATTCTTTTCCAGCTCTGGGATGTGCTTTACATTTGTCAATGTCCTCACAATCCCATCAAACATCCTCACCCTGACTGTCCCTATCCCAGCCACCTTGCAAGGATGATTGTCGCCTAGAGTCACTGATCCCTCATCTGTCTTGGTGTATGTAGCAAACCAAGACCTGTGTGGTATGTAGTGATGTGAGCATGCAGAGTCTAGTGTCCACTCCTCTGTGTACTGTCTGTGACCATCTGATACCACAAGTAGATCATCCTCCACCTGCTGCCCAGCAACTGCACTCACTGATTTTGAGCCACTTCTTTCTCCCTTCTTGCTCTTCCATAGTGGACATTCTCGCTTGAAGTGCCCGAACTCATTGCACTTGAAGCATTTCATCTCTTTCTTTCCCTTCCTGAACTTGGACCGCCCCCTGGACTTGCTTCTGCCTCTACCTCTACCTGTCCTCTCCCCTACTGCCAAACCCTCCTGGGGAGCCCGATCTCTGGTCAACTTTTTCCTCTGCTCATTAGACCTCAGCACCGAGACCATGTCCTCATATTCCAGAGTCTCCTTGCCGTAGAGCAGTGTAGTCACCAAAGAATCATATGATCCGGGCAGTGAACATAGAAGCAATAGAGACTTGTCCTCCTCATCCAGCTTTACCCCGATATTCACCAACTTCATGCACAACTGGTCGAACCGCTGAATGTGGCCAATCACATCAGATCCCTCCTGCATCCGAAGATTGTACAACCTCTTCTTCAGCATCAGCTTGTTGCACATATCCTTCCCCATGTACATGGTGTGCAACTTCGACCAAAGGCCCTTCAGGGTCTTTTCTTCTAGCACCGAATACAACGGCGCATCCGCCAAACATCCTCTGATCACCGAGCATGCTTTCTTCTCTAATGATGCCCATTGTCTATCCGTCATTCCCTCAGGCTTCTCATCCAAAACCTGATCCAGATCTGCTTGCACCAGAAGATCCTCCATCTGAATTTTCCACATGAAAAAATTTTTTTTGCCATCAAACTTCTCGAACTCAACCTTCATATTGCTGCCCATGACTGGATCTAAGCCAAACAAGTAATATAAAATCAAGAAGTGTAGAATATACCTTGATGGTACCTTACTGAAAATTTTTAGCACTTGGGATCTTCAACTTCTCGCACTAGGAACCGCTTCCTCACCATCGTGACTCTGATACCAACTATTGGAGCATGATCCCAGCTCCTCTCATAGACCTTGGGTGCAGTAGAACCAGCAACGAATAGATCTAGAGTTGTCTGGACACGATCCAAGGCCCTTGACGAAATCAGCCTGGTTGCTGTCTTCTTCGTCAGCCTTTCTTTCCAGATGAAGAACACCTTTGAAACCATCTCTAAAAAATCCAAGATCTGGTACCCAACCAGATCAGACCTAGACTGAGGTCTTCTAATTTGTAGATCTTGAATCGGGGCATTCTAGATAGGAAAGAAGATAGATGGAGACAGATCTTGCAGATCTGTCCTGCTGCAGCCTTTTTGTAGATCTGTTGATGGAGATCTCACCCACGCCTCAAACGACCTCAGATCAACTCTAGATCTGAGAGAGACTTGTACCAACCTCTTCTTAAGAGATTTCAGGTCCTGGACCTAGTGTTTGGGCACCTGCAAGAGGGGGAGAGCAGATCTGGTAGGTGGCTGCAAGGGGGAAGGGGCTAGCACCTCCCTTTCTTTCCTTTTATGGACTGGCGGTAAAAAACCCTAGGGTTTCTTGCTCCTGATGCATGGAAGATTGCTGGAGAGAGAGGAAGAAGAGAGAGAGAGACTTGAGAGAAAGAGTCGTCTATTTTCTTGGCTTCCTCAAACCTATACAAGTACATGTATATATAAACACCGGGTCAAGTGACCCAAACCCAAAACTCCCTTGACCAACTCTATGGGAGATTAGGTTAACCCAAGCCCATGTACACCCATGACTTGATCTAATCTCACCTATCCTGGGTCCAGACCTGGCCCATAAAGAGTTGGTCCCTTGAGGCCCACATAACCTAGACCTCAAGAACCCGAAAGGCCCACAGCCTTTCAACCTAGGGCCCAACTAGCCCTAGAGCCTCCATGAAGCCCTCATGAATGATGGACCTTGGCCTTAGCCTTGGTCCCCTGGGCCTTGGGCACACCACCTGGATCATAACAAGATTTAAGGACTAAACGATAAATCCTTCTTTGTCGAGTCTAAATAGTCCTAAGGACTTTACCACAACATAGGAGTTCATTAGAAGATGAAATATTTTGTGATGAAAAATACCAAAATAATTTTTATTAATTCATAATTTATGTACAAATGAGCACAACCATCAACAGGCTGACGATTGGCTTTGGGATACTATTCCTAACACTATCATGATTTACTGAGATTGCTGCAGAACTTTGAGAAGGATCATCAACTCCATAAAGGAGTCGGTGAATGTTATAGGAAGGTCTTCTTCTGGACGTCGACCCTTTAAGAAAGAGAAGAAGAACAAGAAGAACAAGAAAAGGGTGTAAAGTGCTAGGGCACCCAAGCTCAGTCAGACCAAAAAACTCAAGTCCGATTAGAGTCAGATGAAATGCTTCTATTACAAGAAGCAGGGGCACTAGAAGAAGAATTATCCTTAGTACATTGCCTCCCTAGATCTGAACAGATCGAGAAAGAAATAAGTTATTACTGAACTAGATAATTATATGATAACACCTTGTAATTTTTCAATTTGTGATTCTACTACCTGGATATTAGATACTGAAAGCTCTTTTAATATTTGTAATTCGTTGTAAGGTTTGCAGGTCAGTAGGAGATTTGAAGAAGGCGAAAGGTTCCTTAATGTTGGAGATGGAAGATCAGTTTTAGTTTTAGCATTAGAGACTATTAAGCTTGTATTCAAGTCCAATATAATTGTTCTTAGTGAATGTCACTTTTATCCTTCCTTTTTATAGAACATTATTTCTATAGGCCAGTTGGCCATGTATAGTTATGAAATTTCAATAAAAGAAAATAATTTTAATATCATTATGAATGGTGTTAATGTGATGAATGGACAGCTGAATAATGGTATTTACATATTGTCACAATCTGTTAGTGTAATGTACACATCCAGTAAATATCCTAGAATTAGTGATATCTCCAATATTTATCTTTGGCACTATAGGTTAGGTCATGTTAACAAGAATAGAATAAACAGGTTGACACAAGAGAGAATCCTCAAAGTTAGTGATTGTGAATCACTTTCAATCTGTGAGTCCTATTTTTTTGAAAAAATGATCAAGTCATCTTTTACTGGAAAAGATGAGCGAGCCAGTAAAGTTCTAGATCTGATACATACTGATGTATGTGGACTGATAAACACTAGTGTCAGAGGTGGATATTATTATTTTATTATATTTATAGATGATCTATCGAGGTATGGGCACATCTACTTAATGACACATAAGTCAGAATCATTTGAAATGTTTAAATAATTCTGTAATGAAGTAGAAAAATAAACTGAGAAGAGTATTAAAACTCTTCGATCCGACCGAGAAGAAAAATACCTCTCCAATAAGTTTCTAACATACTGAAAAGAGAATAAGATTCTATCACAATGGACTCCTCTAAAACACCATAGCATAATGATGTATTGAAAAAGAGGAATCGAACCCTATTAGACATGGTTCGATCCATGATGGACTTTGCAAGTCTGTCGATCTTCTTTTAGAGATATGCACTCGAGTCAGCTTGTTATATTTTAAATAAAATTCTGAGTAAGTCTGTAAGTAAAACACTACATGAGATGTGGACAGGACGTAAGACAGCTCTCTCTCACTTTAGATTTTGAGGATGTCCGACTTATGTCAAATATTTAAAAATTGATAAGCTTGGACCTAGGTCTAACAAGTGTCTATTTGTAGGGTACCCAAAAGAGATCAAGAGGTATTACTTCTACCTTGCTGATGAGCAGAAGGTGTTCGTCAGCAATAGGACAGTCTTTCTAGAAAATGAGTTTCTTAGAGAAGAAACTAATACCTCAAAGATTGAACTTGATGAAGTTCGATCGATAGAAAAACTGACACAATCTAGTAAACTCATAGAGTTGGACTTGATTAAATCAAATTCGAAACCCATTGTAGAAACATCTTTAAGGAGATCCGGTAGAGTACCATGTCAATTGAATAGATACTATGATTTCTTGATCCGAGATGGTGATCCAGTTGAACTCGATGAGAACAATGAGGATCCGATCATCTATATAGATGCGATACAGAGGTCTGACTCTGATAAGTAGCTGGAAGTCATAAAATCTAAAATGGAGTCCATGAAAGTCAACAATGTATAGACATTGGTTGACCCACCTGAAGGGGTAAAACTCATAGGGTGTAAGTGGATCTTTAAAAGGAAGAGGGGCACAGACGAAAAGATAAAGACCTATAAAATCCGTCTGGTTGTCAAGAGTTACCATCAGCATTATGGTATTGACTATGATGAGATATTTTCTCCTGTGGCAATGCTCAAGTTCATTCGGATCATTCTTGTGATAGCAGCACATCTGGACTATAAAATCTAACAAATGGATATAAAAACAATCTTCTTAAATAGAGAGCTAGAAGAAGTGGTGTATATGATACAACTTGAAAGTTTCATATCCACAGATGAGTCTAAGGTGTGCAAGCCTCAAAGATCCATTTATAGACTTAAGTATCTCGGAGTTAGAACATGCATTTTGATAAAGTGATCAGAACGTATGGCTTCATTAAGAATGGAGAGAAACCCTGCATATACAAGTGGATTAATAACTCTGTGACAGTATTTCTTATTTTATATGTGGATGATATTCTCTTAATCGAAAATGACATCCCTGTATTATAAAGAATAAAAGTTTGGCTGTCATCACAGTTCTTTATGAAAGACTTGGGAGAAGCTTCCTTCATCCTTAGGATAAAGATTTATAGAGATAGATCTAAAAAATTGCTTGGATTATCCCAGTCGACGTACATTGATACTGTGCTGAAAAAATTTAGCATAAAGAATTTCAAGAAAGGCTATCTTCCGATAGGTCAAAAAATTTCTCTCTAGAAGAGTGATTGTTCGATAACTCCTCAAGAGAGAGTGTATGAGTAGAATTTTATATGCTTCGATAGTGGGATCTATTATGTACGTCATGATATATACGTAATCGAACATGGCATACTCACTAGGGGTAGTGAGCAGATACCAGTCCGATCCAGGTGAGAACCACTGGAACGTTGTAAAGACCATCCTTAAGTATTTGAAAAATAATAAGGATCAGTGGCTTATCTATAGAGAATCTGGCTTAAACTTATGAGGTTTACAGACTCTAATTTTTAGTCGGATCATGACGACAGTAAAAGCATGTCGAAATATATTTATACCCTGAACGGTGGAGCAATCTGTTGAAAAAGTTTCAAGCAGCACATTGTAGCTGACTCTACTTGTGAGATGAAATATATTGGCATCCGATGCTACAAAGAAAGCTGTGTGGTTATGAAAATTTATTAATGAACTCAGAGTGGCACTCTCCCTTGATGGCCCTATCTTGTTGTGTTGCGACAGTACTGGTGCCATTACTCAAATGAATGAACTGAAGTCACATTAGCGAACCAAGCATATTCTGCACTGCTACCATCTGGTTCGGAAGATCATGGATTGAGGTGACATCGATTTTCAAAAGATCGATGAAAAAAAGAACCTGATCGATCGATTTACTAAAGTCCTCGATGTCCAGGAGTTTGAAGACTATAAATCAAAGATGGGTATACGATACTGTACTGATTGGCTTTAGTCCAAGTGAAAGTTATTGAGAATTGTATCTCAAAATCAATCATCAGCCTATTGACGGTTGTGCTTATTATTATAATTATATATAAATTATTAAATTAATAAATATTATTTGATTTTTTCATCACTATGTACATCTTATTTTGATCTCCTGTTATGTGATGAAGTCTTTAGGACTATTTGATTCGATATAGGAGGATATATCATTGAGTCCTTAAACCTTAAGTTCACGGCCAAATGATATACTATTATTAGGATGATAGCTATATCAAGTATAGGTCATTGTATGCCATGTATGTTGGTTGTCCTCTTGACCAAAGAGTGTAGAGACACTGGCATGGCATGCAAGTGAGATGTAGGAGTACATCTCACTGAACATGGCCAACTGCTGAGCACTCTACTGTCAAGAGTAGCTCACGAAAGATATGGGTATGTGTCCTTCCAACCTGAAATCACCATGGTGACTTGCAAACAACTCACTGTGCTTTAGTGCCAAACTATCTAAATTTTTAATTCTGTAATGAAAAGTTTTTGGACACAGTCAAGTACTTGAGAAGTTGGTATATGAGTCAAGATGGAATTGACCTCTTCAAATAAGTAGGAGTTAATGTATCAGTGTATTTCAATTCAGTAAAATTTCGATCGGGATAATCCATGTGATAAATTTTGAAAATTAAAATATAATATGGATGACCATATCAAGATTGATAGTTAAACCCTAGGTCACTTTGAGCATTTGGGTCAAAGAGATGAATTATACGGTAACCATATGCTAATAGGTTCTTGAATGATGCTTCACAATCTTTCGAGCTATCCGGATGTCAGGTATCATTACTAGATGGTCACTTTGATTAGTATAGAAAGATTATTCTAATACTATCAGCTTAGGTTTGAACCTATGGGGTCACACTCAAAAGAAATTTTTGACTGATCATATAGCTGATCGATGATTAAAAATCATTCTAAGATAAAATAGTCAATTCGATTAATGATTAACCTTGTGCAAAAGTTGTAATAAATTAATTCACTAATTATTGATGAATTATAGGAGGATTGATTGGTAATTAGATTGTTAATTAGCTTAATTTGATTGAACATTGAGATTTGGATCAAATCTAATTGAATTGGATTCAATTTGGTTTGACCCGATTAGGTTATGAGATGACCTAATCACTAAGGATATTTGATTCCTGATTTGATCAGAACTTGAACTCGATTAATTTTTGATTTGATTAAAATTTAATCAAGACTATTCACTATCTAATTAGATTAGGTTTAGTTGTCTAATTGGGTCTAACTTAATTCGGTTGGGTGAAGAATCTAATTGGATGAAAAAATAATTCAAATTCAAATTTCTTGCGCCTCCTTTCTCTGCGCCCTCTTATTCTTCATGCAAGAAGAATTTTTTACATAAATTTTTCTCATGCCCAAAAGTTTTTCCACATCCACATCTAATTTTTTTTAAATTAAAAATTGGTTGGTTTAAATTTGAGTTCAAATGGATTTGAATTTGAATAAAAATCTAGAGTCCAAAGTGAGTTGGACTCTTCTCTTCATGTCCCTATTTTTCTTTATGCATAAAGTATTTTTGCATGAGATTTTTTATACCATTCTACTATTGATTGATCTCTATCTAAGTTCATAAGATGAAGATAAAATTTGGTTCAAAATTTAATTTAAATTTGATTTGAATTGATGATAAGGATCAACCAATGTTTGAAATTGAATCGAAACTACTTCTTCCTTATCCTTATCTTTCATGGGATGCCACCCTTAAGAAGAGATCAATTTTGTGCGAGATTAGAAGTGATTTTTGGTGTGAGAAATCTAAGAGTTGGGGCATGAAAAGTTGAGAGTGGGTTAGGCTTTCATGCATGAGAAACAAAGAAAGTGTTCTTCCTCTCAAGCAAGAGGTGTAAGGTCTAGGGTTGCAATTCTAGATTTAGTGAGAAGAAAAATATAAGAGTGAATCTTGTTCAATCTTCCACACCACCACCTCCTTGTAAAGCTTCTTCTTCTAATCCAGAGAAATTCGGAAGATCCAAAGAAAGGAGCTTGGATTAGCCATCTAGAGCCTTCGATACGAGCTAGCACTCCCGTGAAGGTAGATCCGATCAGGATTTCGAGTGGATGATCTGTAGAGGTCGGACGATCTATGCGGCTACTCGACATCGACAAGAGCTTCATACCATACCTACCAGCAGTGGAGATCATCGACTCATGAAAAGGTGATGAGTTCTGAACTCAACCGATGTGATCTAAAGGTTAGATCAGATTTAGGGTATCGATATGATCGATGCAGTTTTTTATTTTATATCAGATTTTATATGTAAATTTTTTATATCATAGATCTTTAATTGATAGTTTAGATTTGATCTAAGACATATTTAAAATATTAAAGTATTTAATTTTTTATTTTTTACTGTAAAATTTTAAAAATACATACTTTAAACTACTCATTTTTCCTTCAGAGTTATGGATTTGCTGACCAATAGCCTAAACCTAGTGCACATTTCTAGCCCATGTAGGCCCTAAGGGTATCATCTACCTCTAATTAGAAAATAGGGGGCCCATGATTATCTTGAGTGTAGAGTTTGTCCCTTGTGTTAGGTGCTTAAGTGTCTCAATCTCCCCTTGATATATGAGAATGATAATCTGGATTAGAGATAGAGGGATATGAAGAAAGAGTGAGTAAGAGAGAGAGAAAGAGAGAAAAAAGGAAATGAAAATGGAAGGTTGTGGTTGGGACCCTTGACCAATGACCCATGGTCCGACCGCATGTTAGGTGAAGGACCCACATTATTGGCCTTTCAAACATCCGAGGAGAAGGAGAGAGTGGCTATTAGCCATAGGTAGTAAAAGAGATGGTGGTGCCAAGATGAAGGATGAGAAAAGGTGGTGTAGGATGGTTGTATGGTGATTTTTTCAGCAAAAAAATAGGGGATCTGATGGGGAAAGATAAGCATGGATGGGTTGTCAACTAATAGTGAGATTCAACCATCACTCAAGCCCCCAAGTTGACCATGTTCACCATTAACATTTAGCCATGAGAATAGGAGATTTTCTAGTATTTTTAGGATAGACTGCTAACCAAATGGTGGGATCCAATAAGCATACCAGCATTGAAATAGGGACAATAGAGGGGAATCCAATGCTTACCTTGCTGGGAATATAGGACGTGGAGAGGGGGTTGATTACTCTCCATATTTTGGTGAAGACAAAGGTGTTGGCAATCAATTGAGACTGAGGAGACTGGAGGAGGTGGAAATCTAGGAGATCTTATTGGTGGTGGAGAGGATTCAAGGGAGAGATAGGAGAACAAGAAAGAACGATGAGGGTTTCAAGCATTACTGCCTGCCCCCATTTGATATTTCATACACATAGTGGTTGACCCAAGATCCTCCTGGAGGTCATATTAGGCTTTGGAAGTATGGATGAACCTCCTAACTGGTATAGTGGAGATCTTTCTCGGCTAGTATTTTATTACTAATTTATAAGTTTCATCATTAGGTCAACTCACTAACTTGATTGAGTCAAGGCTAAGTCAAGCTTAGTTAGATGAATCTAAGGCAAATTAGGAGTGTTACAATGTCCTTAAGATGGAGTTGGATTTTTCATAATTTTTGAATTTTATCCTTAGAATTTTGAATTTAAACAAAAGGATAACAAATATCCCCATATTTTTTTAAAAAATATTGGACGGGTCAGCTAATGTGGCAATTATATCCCTGTATTTGTGAAATGTGGGGGATTTGGTGCTTTGGGCAATATTCGAATAAATCTTTTCCAACATTTGAATGCTATAGTTTTTGCTGGCACTTGGAAGTATCGAAAAAGCCATTTATAATGTTTGTTTTATTTAAATATTATATATCTTTTATGACTTTTTCAAGTATGGAAGATTTAGTGCTATTGATTCTATGATTGATTTTGATGATTTCAAAACTTTGAGTGATTATGATACTAATCATATATTTTATGAGTGAATATAGAATTTTCTAAATACTTAAAATGAAGAAATCATTCATAAAAAAAATCCCCTCAAAAAAGGCTAAGCATTTCAAAAAATGGATCTAAACACCTAAATGAACCTCAAACAAGAAGTTTTTGGAAGCCTTCATGATGAAAAAGATCATAAAAATCAAGGTGAAGAAAATTTTCAAAAGTTGAAGTCAAAAAGTCACTCATACAGAAATTTATTTAGTATTTTTCAATTGACTGCCATCTGAGTCAACTTAAATTTTATTTGAGTCAACTCAAGCTGAAAAATAAAAGAAAAGAAGATTTTGGTACGTTAGAATTTTAGTTAGCATGCACTCGAGTCGACTCGAGTAACATTCGAATCAATTCAAAGAAAAAAAAATAGAAAATCCAAGAAGACTAGCGGAAATTTGAGTAGACTCACAAAAATTTGAGCAGACCTTCGAGTCGACTCGAATATTCGAGCTAATGTTCTCAAAAAAAGATAGAAAATTAAATTTTTGAAAAAAATATTTAAGTAGGTTCACAAACAGCTCAAATCGACTCGAATCATATCCGAGTCGATTCGAAGCCCAATGGCTAGTTCTATAAAATTTTTAGAAGTGTGTAGATTTGATTCTAATAGCTAGTTTTTATCTCCAATGGCTAGATCAGCCCTTTCAATGGTCAAAACTCCTACTTCAGCCATCTCCAAGACTATTTAAGGATAGAGAATCAAGTTGGAAGGAAGATAAGTGGGGTTTAAAAGTGAAATCATTTTCAGATTAAAGAAATTCAATTACACATCAAAAAGAGAGAAACCAAGCTTTGAATTCAGAGGACATTCAAGAGATATCTTCCACAACTTCTCAAGCATCCTCTCATGTATTTAAATAAGATGTTAGAAATCAGATAATTTCATGCATGTATTTCAGAATATTTTTTAATACAGCAGAAGAGATCTAGATTAAACCCTTTTAATCCAGCATGCATCAGATCTAATCTATAAACTATCCGTATCCGAATCTATGACATACATAATCTAAAATTTAGAACATGTATATGAGATCAGATCTCAATATCTTAGTGCAGATCGAACTTCATCATAGTTGATAATCATGGATTTGAAGGTTCCTTGAGCCACACATGCATTCAGCCTCTATGGATATCCATCGAGATCAATCTTGGATCTTTCTTCTCTTATAGATTCATCTTCTCCAAGATGAATCATAGCCTATTGGATCTTTGATCAACTATTGATCTTTGTCCACAATCTCAACTCTTGAATCGCAGTCTTTCTCCTTTTTCTTGGCATAGAAGGGATTGCCTAAGCACCTTGGACGTGTGGAGAAGTAGGACGTCCAACCCTTAGGCATTGGACAGAGAGGAGAGGGTGAGGAGGGCATGGAGATAGGGAGAAGGTTCAAGAAAATCAAAATTTCTCAATTCATTTCAAAACCTTAAGGGAGCACCTCTTAAATAAAGCCTTTCTTTGATTCCAAATCAAACTCCAATAAGGATTAAAAGGCTTGTCCTCATCACATAAGGACTTTTTCCTTTTAATTTGATTTTTTTTCAAAAAATCAAGCTCAATTGGAAAGGCCCACACCCAACATGGAAAGCAGAGGTCGGCGCCCTTCCGACTCATCGCATGCACACAAAAAAGGGGGCACATGCCCTCTCTCTTTCTCTCCAACGCAAAAAAGTAGAGAGGGGTGCATGCCCCTCTCTTTCTCCATGGTAATTCTAAGGGGGTGCGCCCCTAAAACCTTCCAAAAGAAGAAGGGGCATGCACCTCCTCTGGATCTCATCTAGTGTTGGCATGCGCCCCACTAACTTTTCCTTTTAATCGATGCCAAACAAAAAAATTCAAGGGAGAAAAATAAGGAAGGCTTGTGCCTCCTAATTTGCTTGATCCAATCCTCTTGAGTACCCAATTAGGTACTCCTCTAAATCCAAATCAAAATAGATTTAGATTAGATTCAAGGCTATAGACTTGATCTAATCTTTATTCAATAAAGAATCCAAGTCCAGAGAAGAATTGAGTTCAACCATATGCTAGTATGGTCTCCTAAATCCAATAGGATTTCACTAAATCCTAATCCAATTGGGACTTCACAAACCTAATTGGTTAATCCAAGATTAAAACCCTTAATGTGTGATCCCATAGGTTCTATTCTGTTGATAGTGAGATATATCGTGATCCTAATCATAATATCATTGAAACTTTTTTCGATGGATTGGAACAATTTTAACTCTGTCCATCGAGGATCATCGATCATCAAGATGATGCTCACGAGTCCCATAATCCACCAGTGATACCTAGCAGTATGTAGTAGCAATCTAATAGAATGAAAGTATTGAATCTCTAAATACAGTTACCAAGTGATTCAGTCCTTTTATCGTGAGTTCCGACTTGACAGAGGTTATGGAGAACTCGTCAAACCCCAATATCAGTCATATACCATATTGACTTAATTCGAGTTCATTTATAATTCTAGTGGAAACTCTTTTCTAATATTCATATTTGTTTCAGCCAAAGACTTCTTGAACTCAGTCTCGCAAATCGCATAGGACTTCTTCTTTTCTACTAAGATTGATAGATTCCTTCTAGGTACGTCCTACTCTTAATAGTGAATCTGAATCCATTGAAGCCAACATACACCGCAAGAACTCAAATGGTTAACAGTCCAAGTTTAGGTGCAATCAAACTCAGTAACCTTACTGCGAATAGCCAATGCACTATAGGTCAAAGGACCACTCACACCACTATAGCATCGAGCAAATCACTGACAAGTGAGTAGACATCCAAATAATTTTTCATGTTGATCATGCTCAATACAAGTTATTCTCTAATAATCATCTGGACTCTCACTCCAATGTCTCCACACTACAAACTCGAGACTCATCTGTTCGGAAGGAATGTGATCTGTGTACTAATCTAACTGGATCGATCACTGTCTTCTATGATGATCCTTCGATCGAGAGTATTTATAAATTAACCACTAATAATATATATCTCAAATTCTTAACATCTTGAGAATATACAAAATCATTAGTTAATCTCTAGGATAAATTATAGACACATAAAATATGATTGAAAATAAAAAGTACTCTTTATTAATAATAAATATTTTATAAGTATAAATTTATATCTTGAAATTATAAAATATATTAAGCAACAATTAACTTCTAGGGCACACATCTAACAAACTCTCACTTGACCTAAAGTCAATTAGCATACACCTAAGATCCGTTTTCTTAAGATGAGCTTCGGTCTTCTGCTGACTGAGAGGCTTTGTCAGTGGGTCCCCCATGTTCTGTATGGAGTCAATTCTCTGCATCTCGATGAACTTCTTCTGAGGTATTTGTTGGATTTTCTGAAGGTGCTAGTGTATATGATTTCAAAATAATTATAAATCTAAAATATAAAAAAAAATTAGATTAAAATAATTTTAATCTAAGCATGCATTCATCATAAGAAAGTATCTATAGATCTAGTTCATATGCTAAAATTAATATCAACTGATTTTAGTAGAAAGAAATAAAAATCTATGATCAAGTTGCATATTTGAACCATTTTTCTTTTGCCTCAAACCTGTAACTGAGGTTGAATCCAATTCACTCCCTGGATCTCGAAATTGAGTAGGTTCTGAATTAGAAGCATAAGCGTCCTGCATCTACAGGTATCCACATGACCAATCTGGATAGACTCTTCTTGATATAATTTACTTGAACTCAAAGCCTGAATAGGCTTGAACCAAGCCTAGATAGGGATCAACCCTTGAACCTTTTTTGATCTTTCTTTCTTGATTCTTAAAGAAGCCAAGAACCTTTCTTGATCCCTCAACTAATTAGAAAAAACTACTATCAAGAAGTAGTTATAACAAATTCTCAACAAACTTGAGAGGAAGAAGAAGAAATCAAAAACCTTGGCGCCAACCCTTGACACCAAGGAAGAGGATGCCACCTGATGTGTGCGATATTGTCGTTAGGATACCATACAATCAGCTTAATTTCAACTCCTAAAATTTTTTTATAAATAGCAATTAGTCAAATTGAATCCACAGAGAAAGCTATAGGTTGATGTTTTGAAATTATTGATTTTTTAAAAGAAAGAAAAGAAAAATTGAATGAAGTCGGATATTAAGAATTAAACGTGCAATCAAAAGAAACTGATACTAGGATCTACTAACTAGATCCTAGCATCTACTTGCAATAAAAATAAATTTTAAAAATTTAAATTTTATATTAATTAAAATCTAAATTTTATTGTAAGAATTTAAAAAAAAATACAGCAATCAAAAATTAAAAGTACAAAGAAAATAATTGGATACTAGGATCTACTAACTAGATCCTAGCATCTATGTGCAGTAAAATAAAATCTCAATTAAAAAAAATTAATGGACATAAAATTAATTTTTCACTAATCAAAACTAAAGTTTAATTATAGAAAATTTAAAGAAAAATAAAAGTAGAGAACATAAAGCAAATAGGAAGTTTGAAACTGTAACAAAGATTGTCGAAGCAGATTCCACAGTCTTGTGGGAAAGATAGTTGGTAGACTTCTCTTCCTTCGTACTCCATAGAGTTTACTTGCATCCTCTTCTTAGTTTTTCTTGGATCCAATCTTGGAAAAGATGGAGGCTTGATGGAAGTGATGGTGGAGGAAATAAGACTCTCTTCAAGGCACCCCTTTTATTGAAGCACAACCCAAACCCTAAGCCCTTATTGCTACCCGCTCTCTCTTTCTTTGTGCCGCCCAACTCCAGATGATCTTTAGAACAAGGCCTAGGGTTGTTGCCCAGCTATGCAACCCAAGAGGAGGGGTGAATTGGGTTTCTAAAAATTTTAAACTTAACTTATGTCTTATGAAAAATATTTAACAATAGCTAAATAAATAGGAAGAGTATAGTTGATTCAAGGCTAATGATTAAAAGCAAGAATGCAAGAGAATAAAGAAGTTCTAAAGAAGAGCAATTAGGCACAATACAAACAAAAAGATTTATAGTGGTTCGGTGCCAACCTTGCACCTACATCCACTCCCCAAGCTCCTACTTGGAAATTCCAATCCACTAACTTGTATTCAACCTGAATACACTCGTCGGAAACTCCGACTCTAGCTATCCCAAGCTAGTCCACTTATTTTTCGGGTACAAACCAACCCAATACACTCTGATTCAAGGTTTGGATCAACCTTCCCTTATTTTGGAACCTTTCCCAAAATAAAAAATAATAACTCAAACAGAGTATAACAATCAATAGCATAGAAAATACAAAAGAAGCTCCTTTAATGGCGAATGAGGCTTTAAATACACTTTACTCAAAGAGAAGAGACTCTTTTCAATTTTCTCAAGGTGGTTGGAAACTTGAATGTGCACTTGAGGAGTTGGTGAGCTTGAATTAAAGGCTTCTTGAATGCTTTGAGTGAGCTCTTGCTCAGGGCTGAAAAGTAAGCTTGAAATTCTCTTTTCAAAAATCTCTCTTCTTAATGATTCCCACCTTTTTGTCCCTTTTATAGCTTTAAGGAATGGTGGAGAGTAATCTGGGCTGAAATAGAGCCGTTAGTCCACATTAAATGAGCATTAAATACGCTTAAAATGGGTTAAAAACTAGCCATTGCGGAACTTTTTCATCACAGGGGTCGACTCATGGGTCGACTCATGCTCATGGGTCGACTCATGGGTCGACCTCTGTGGAAAAATAACAGAAAACTAACAGAAAATCAAGGTTCTGTAAATTTGGCCTAAAAACAGCAGAGGTCGACTCATGCCTGGGGGTCGACCCATGGGGTCGACTCACAGACAGTGCCAAGACTGTGCCAGCCAAAAATTCTGTATGCCAATCAGCTCATTGTGCCATGAGTCGACTCATGGGGTCGACTCAAATTTTCAAACATGGATATCTTTCAAAATACATGTCCAAAAATAATAAAATTTTTACCAATGGATCACAAATATTTTGTTCTATCACTTGATGCTTTCAAATTAAGGTTTGGTAAAATTATGATTTTATCTCTGAAAAGCAATAAGTCTTTTTCAAGCGAAAATCATTAGTACCCCTTCAAATGCTTTGTAATCATCAAAATCAATCCAAGGAGCAACAATCTCCCCCTTTTTGATGATGACAAAATACTTGAGCAAAAGTATATATATGAAACATTGAGCATGAATTTCAAAGGAATGAAATGCATCATAGGTAGTTTGAAGATAAATAAAAAATTTGCTACCAAATTAAAAATTACTTATAAGTGCATTTGCTTGAAAAGAAGATTGATTCTTTGGCACGTGATACATGTGCCCATTTGCTTGTGTTGCTCATTTGCCTAACAATTTACCTATTGCTTAATAATTTAAAAATTTACTCATTTGATTATGTGATTTTGGTATCAGAGCAGAATTTTTGTTATCAGAGCAAAGCAGAATTTGCCTAAGAATTTTGAAAATTTGCTCTTTGCTCATTTGAAAATATCTCATTTGCTCATTTGATTATTTAATTTTGATATCAGAGCATGCCTAAGAATTTGAAAATCTGCTCATTTGCTTAACATTTTGCTCAATTTACTTTTGATTCTTTTATCAATTTGCTTTTGATTCTTTAATTTCTCCCCCTTTTTGACAGCATCAACAAAAATTGTTTACTCCCCCTTTTTTGAATATATTTTTTCTATTTCTTTCTTTTGATGGAATTAATTTTACTAATGTTACTTTTGTTTACTCTCCCTTTTACTAATGTTACTTCTTTAGCTTCCTTCTTTATTGCTTGTTTCTTAGTTGCGTATTGTTTTACTCCCCCTGAATACAGCAAACATAAAAGATATACCATTGGATATCATGGATAGCATTTTGCAATTCATAGTATTTTAAGCATGCACATAATTAAAAGCAACTCAATTTGAAGGTCATTCATTGAAAGTCAATGAGTATATATATATAATCAAAAAGTGACTGATACCACCTAGTTGTTCCAATACATATACCAAAATACAGAAGTCAATCAGTCAACATCATTACATGGCCCAAAAGATAGTTCTTAGACTAAAACTAAAGAAAAGACTAGCTAACAGGATCTAGTAGAGATCATGACTGGATGGATTAGAGTCAGATGAATCGGAGATGGGGTGAGGAGATGAAGGATCACGACCAAGGGCTCGACCTCGACCCCGTCTGCCTCTGCCACGAGTGGAGGTGCCAGCATGAGTGGATGGGTGAGAGGATCCAGAAGGCTGCGAAGCAATAGACTGAGCTGCAAGTGATAGTCTGATAGTGTCCAGAAGGTTTAAGGCTCTTGAAACAGACTGAAGTAGTGCAGTGAACTGGGTGGATGCATGCTCACTAGAGCCTCTGATCTCTCTCCTCAGAAAATCAAATCCACTCTCCAAAACTCCTCTAAGTCTGGCTGCCTCCGTAGATAGGTCTGAGACCTCAGTGATGCACTCCTGTGGCTGTGGATGTGCCAGAGCTAACACTTGCCCCTGCAAGTCAAGTACCCTTCCAGTCAGTCTCAATATATAACCCTCAAGCTGCTGAATGCGAACTGACTGATCTGAAATCATCTGAAAGACAGTGGAGACGTGAGGGATCAAAGTCTGATCAGATACATCATGTGATGTGGATCCCTATGCAAAAGCTAAAGTGCCCAACTATCGAGAAAGTAAGGAAGCCACACGCTGAGAGATCATCTCTATCTGGTTATTAGCCAATCTGATCTCTGAGGGATGTGCTCTGTTGTCTGGCTACTGGACTGAAGTGTGCCTCCTAGTAGACTCTGATGGGCCAGCCTCGAGATCTGAAACGAACTGAATGTCTGGAGATGCTGCCCTGATATCATGGAGAGGTGATGAAGGACCTTCTTCCTCAGCTCTGTCCTCAACTCTCTCTTCTACACCTTTAGTCCAACCACCATCTGTCTTAGTAAATTCCATGCGGTGCAAAGTATGTTGGTTGATGGTGTCAGAGTGAGAAAGCCTAGCTGCTGTCTCCCCCTCAAAACTAACTCCAAACCTCCTGAATACCAAAGTGAGGGCCATACCGAAAGGCAGATGTGCCTTGGATCTATTCAGGGTTTCCCTCATGGATTCTATCATTAATGCTGGGAGATTTAGGGGGGTTTGGGTAATCACATGAAACATGATGCAGATGTCTCGGTCTGAGAGGAGGTCATGTCTACCACTTTTAGGGAAGAAAAGCTTTGTTACCATTTGATGTAGTATCCTCATCTCAATGGAAAGGATCTTGGCTTCTAGTTTGTTTAGGCTTCCGGAGAAGGTTCCTCCTAAAATCACATTAATTCCTTCTTCCTTGACTGAGAGTTCCATGTTTGAGTATCCCTCACAAGGTAAATGAAGAATCTCTCCCAAAAGTACAGGATCTAAACAGATATCTATACCCTTAACAGTGGATGTTACTGTTCCATTGCCATAGCTCAAGTTCAGATAAAATTTCCTAACCAAATCCACATAGGTAATTTTTTTAAGTGAGCAGTAGAACCCCCAACCTTGATCTTTGATTTTTGAACCAATGCAGAACCCCTCTTTTTCAAAAAATCTGAAATCTACATTTTTCCCGATTCTACCTTTCTAACAGATAAGGGAATTTTACTGGGGCTTAATGGAGACCGAGAAGAACCTGGAGCAGATGCCGAAACAGGGATGGAAGCTGATGAGGTCTGAGAAGCCTATCTCTTCCTGCGCACGCCTTCTTCCAACTTGCGGACCGACTTCCTTCTTTATGGGAGCTTCATTTTTGGAGCCATTTCCACCACCAGAGCAAGAAAGGGTCTTAGGAGGTCAAATGTGTGAAGAGATAGAGGGATTTTAGGGGAAGGATAGGAATCTTTGGAGGAGTGAAACCCCGATTTGGAGGAGAAGGGTAGAACCTAGGGCACGCTCAATCCGTTCCAAACAAGGGAGGAAACGGGGAAAAACTTGAATCCTAAGGGTCAGTTTGAGGTGTAAGGGGTGATGGGAGAAGAATCTTGGGGGTAGGACTTGGATTTGGAGAGGAAGAAGAAGGAGACTTAAGGTTTTGGAGGGAGGAAGAAGATGGTAGAATGGGTCGGCTCAATGAATGGGATTTTAACAAAAAGAAGAAGCCCGTGGGATTTTGGCCAAAACTACAAGTTTGCCATTGGGTCGACCCTAGGGGGTCGACTCATGGTTCACAGAAATCCAGAAAAAATGATGAACAATTTCCAAAAAATTCAAAACTTTAGGAGAAGGATATTTGCTCAATGATCAATTATGAGAATGATAATTTTGAGCTTTTAAGCCTAAGAGAAATGATGAGAATTGAGTTCAAAGAGTTTTTGACATTGAACCCTTGGGATTAGAGAGACATTTAAGTAGATGGATCAAGGATTCCTAGTTCTCTCCTAATTTCACAGAATCCATCTTCACTTAGGGCCTTTGTAAAGATGTCGGCTAATTATTTTTTAGTACAAATATAGTCAAGAATTATGTCTTTATTTTGAACATGTTCTTTTATAAAATGATGCCTGATTTCAATATGTTTAGACCTAGAATGCTGAATTGAATTTTTAGTAAGATTATGGCACTAGTGTTATCACATCTTATGGGAGTTTCATTAAGTTTGATACCAAAATCTTCGAGTTGTTGCTTAATCTATAAGATTTGAGCACAACAACTTTCGACTGCAATGTATTCGGCCTCGGCCGTAGATAGTACTACCGAATTTTGTTTCTTGCTAAACCAGGAGATTAGGTTAACTCCAAGAAATTGGCAAGTTCCACTAGTGCTTTTTTATCTAATCTACATCCAGCAAAATCAGCATCTGAAGATCCTATTAAATCAATTAATGAGTCCTTAGAGTACTGTTGGTGCAAAAATCCACTTGCGCCGGAGAAGCTGGAGTCAAGGAAGTTGCGGTCGCCACCGGGACCTGCAAAGGAAGTCTAAATCGGAGGTGGGGTTGCTCCGACAAGACCCTCCGATGCTCAAGTCAGTTCTTTGCCTCAACAAGAATGGAGTGCTCGAACGGAGAATTTAGCAGAGTTTTTAGATGAAAGATGAGAGCTTATCGAATAACGTATCTGAGGTTTCCCTTTTATAGACGGAGAGGGCAACTGATTGATAGTGATGCCTGTAACCGTCTGGTAGTGGGCTGCCCAGAGTCAGGAGGAATTTATTATGGAGAGTAGTGGAGCGGGGTCGTGGCTATTGCCGTGGCTTGCCACGCGGGATCAGTTACGGGGAGTGGAGCGGCGTCCGCTGTCGCGACTCATCTGGGGGTGGTGGAATCGCACAGGATCCGCCGCAGGGAGTGGAGCAGAATCATGGCCGTTAATACAGCCTGTCAAGGAGTAATGGGGTCGCGTAGGGTCCGCCACAGGGAGTGGAGCAGAATCATGGCCATTAATACAGCCTGTCAGGGGGTCCAGACTTGTTGGTCGGAGCTTGGTTGGAGTCGGTAGTGAGGTCCGGCACCCGTAGAAGTCCGAACGAAGTCTACTTGCAGTTGGGGTTGTGGGCAGGGTCCGGCTCCCGCAGGAGTCCGGACGAAGTCTGTCTGTAGCCGTTGGTGTCGAGGATGGAACTCGACTCCCGTAGGAGACCGGACGGAGTCCTCTCAGAGTTGATGTGGCAGACGGAGTCCGGCTCCCATAGAAGTTCGGGCGGAGTCCTTCTGCAGTTGAAGTTAGGTGCGAAGTCCGGCTCTCGTGGGAGTCCGGACGGATCTTACCAGCGGTTGAAGTTGGTGACGGAGCTCGGCTCCCGTAGGAGTCCGGGCGGAGTCCCTCTTGAGGTTGGAGCTGTGGACAGAGCCCATCTCCCATGGGAGTCCGGGCAGATCTTACCGGCAGTTGAAGTTGGCGATGGAGCTCGGCTCCCGTAGGAGTCCGGGCGGAGTCCCTTTTGAGGTTGGAGCTGTGGACAAAGCCCATGTCCCGTGGGAGTTTGGGTGGATCTTACCGGCAGTTGAAGTTGGCGATGGAGCTCGACTCCCGTAGGAGTCCGGGCGGAGTCCCTCTTGAGGTTGGAGTTGTGGACAGAGCCCATCTCCCATGGGAGTTCGGGCAGATCTTACCGGCAGTTGAAGTTGGCGATGGAGCTCGACTCCCGTAGGAGTCCGGGCGGAGTCCCTCTTGAGGTTGGAGCTGTGGACAGAGCCCATCTCCCGTGGGAGTTCGGGCGGAGTCCTTCTTCAGTTGAAGTTGGCGACGTAGCCCGGCTCCTGTAGAGGTCCGGGCTGAGCTCGCAAGGGCTAATCCCGCTGAGAACTTCGGCCGTGGGTATTTTGTACCCAACACTAGTTCCCCTACTTTCGAGTTTGAATTTCGAATGAAGGAAGTACAGAGAGATGGGCATGGCCGAAGTTATCCCCTTGAATCCTGCGCATAACCGCCCTTGGATATGTCGGCATTTAATGTGCGCACGTCAGAGCCCTTTTTTCGGTTAAGGCGACCTGAAGAGTCTTTTCGGAACTCCCGCCGAAATGTGATCCCAAGCATCGCGCTACGAAAATTTGCGAACAGTCAATCCTCGATAGCGGCGAGTGGGACACACGGGACACGTGGCATGCACCAGTTGGTCTAGGGACACCCGCCGCCATAACTGTGCTAAGATCCGTTGGCTATTTAAACCCCCTACTCTTCCTTCGGGGCTTCATCCTGCCAAGAGGATGGCACCTTTCTTTTGTCTGAGAGCCTAGCTACTCAGCCACTTCCTCCGCACCGGTCCTTGCCATCTTCAGCCCCTCGATTCTTCTCTAAGGGGTTCCCACGTCATGTCCTCCACCCCGAAGGCCATCCTCGAAGGGATGTCTAGGGCTTGGAGGAAGGCGAGGAGGAGAACAGTGGCCGGTGAGTTCTCCAGTCATCAAGTGGCCGCTGAGGATCCCCGTCGTTTCAAAGGGGGCTCAAGGAAGAATTCCTTCAACAACAGGGGTTTAATAACGGGGGCTGCCGGTAAAGGTATTCTGCCCGAGAATTTTGGAGTAGCAAGGCGGGGTGATACCGGTCAAGAGGGCAGAGCTGTCATCACAAGCTGTGGCGGGATCCTTGATGCCGTCGGGGCCGAGGGACCAGAAGTGGTCGACGTCGACGGTGGGGCAGTAAAACTTATTGCGGGGGCGGTGGAAGTAGCGCATGCCGACCTTGCCGGAGCATTTTGGACGGTGGCTACCACGGAGTATTCGGTGATGATGCATATCTCTGGCGCCACTGTTGCCCCCAGGGTGACTCCGGTTCTTCTTGAAACAGGTCTTCGTCGCCGCTACCGTTGCCCTTACCGCCCCCAAGAATCTATCCCATCCTTTTCCCCCTGAGGTTGGGACTTCAGAGGTGGGGCGAAGCAAGGCGGGGCGAAAGCCGATAGGCCCGCCACACGCACTGGACACGAAATGGGAAGAGAAGTTTGTAGCTTGAAGCGGCTTCCGGTGTATCCTTTCCAAACCGTGTTCTCGATGTCGTCGATGATGTATTTTTTTTTTTCTAGCCCACCGGGTCTTGTAACGTACACCTTGTTGGTTGAAAAATGAAAAGGAGATTTTGTTACCTCGTCTGCATCTTGCATCGAATAGTCGTCTGTCGAACTTCTTTATTCTTCTTTCTTCTCTCTTCCTCCTTTTCTTCTTTTCTTTTTCACGTCATCCTAAGGTCATTGACGACCTCTTTTATTCGTGTTGGATTGTTATTTGCCGAGCTCCTTTTCGACTTTTACGCCGTTCGAAGATACCCGGTTGTCATTTTTTCGTCAATGGCTGCAGGCTCGCTTGGGGCCATTTGGGCCTAGGGTCCCTCCTAGGGCTTGAATTCGGAGATCGGAGCTTCTATCACCCTAAGTAAGTTATCCTATTTTGTGTCAAAAACTTCCTCAAAAGCTGGGACTCCCGATGGGAGCCCCAGTCCTTGTGGTGACAGAGTTTTCTGTACCTCGATCGCTGTCCGTTTTCCAATCGTAGCTGTCATGGTCCGTTGCCTTTCTTTTTCCTTTTCACTCGAAATTTTTCTCCACTGAAGTCAAGGCGAAGTTCGGCTCCCGTGGGAGTCCGGACGGAACCCTCCTGTGATTGGAGTCGTGGGCGGAGCCCGGCTCCCGTAGGAGTCCGGGCGGAGTCTTCCTTGGCGTCGCGGACGGAGCCCGGCTCCCGTAGGAGTCCGGGTGGAGTCTTCCTTGGCGTCGTGGATGGAGCCCGGCTCCCGTAGGAGTCTGGGTGGAGTCTTCCTTGGCGTCGTGGATGGAGTCCGGCTCCCGTAGGAGTCCGGGTGGAGTCTTCCTTGGCATCGTGGATGAAGCCCGGCTCCCGTAGGAGTCCGGGTGGAGTCTTCCTTGGCATCGTGGACGGAGCCCGACTCCCGTAGGAGTCTGGGTGGAGTCTTCCTTGGCGTCGTGGATGGAGCCCGGCTCCCGTAGGAGTTCGGGTGGAGTCTTCCTTGGCATCGCGGACGGAGCCCGGCTCTCGTAGGAGTCCGGGTGGAGTCTTCCTTGGCATCGTGGACGGAGCCCGACTCCCGTAGGAGTCCGGGTGGAGTCTTCCTTGGCGTCATGGACGGAGCCCGGCTCCCGTAGGAGTCCGGGTGGAGTCTTCCTTGGCATCGCGGATGGAGCCCGGCTCCCGTAGGAGTCCGGGTGGAGTCTTCCTTGGCGTCGTGGACGGAGCCCGGCTCCCGTAGGAGTTCGGGTGGAGTCTTCCTTGGCATCGCGGACGGAGCCCGGCTCCTGTAGGAGTCTGGGTGGAGTCTTCCTTGGCGTCGTGGATGGAGCCCGGCTCCCGTAGGAGTCCGGGTGGAGTCTTCCTTGGCGTCGTGGACGGAGCCCGGCTCCCGTAGGAGTTCGAGTGGAGTCTTCCTTGGCATCGTGGACGGAGCCCGGCTCCTATAGGAGTCTGGGTGGAGTCTTCCTTGGCGTCGTGGATGGAGTCCAGCTCCCATAGGAGTCCGGGCCTTCCACTTTGCTCGAGCCAGGATGAGGTTCTCCTCCCGTTCCTGGCCCGACTGTGGGGGCGCATTAAGGCGCTGTAAGGCCTCTCCCCCCATCCGGTCTAAAAGAACTGGACCTTTGACTTTGCTCATGTCAGGACGAGGTTCTCCTCCTGTTTCTGACATGGCTGTGGGGGCACATTAGGATGCTGTAAGGCCTCTTCCCCCATCCGGTCTAAAAGAACCGGGCCTTTGACTTTGCTCATGTCAGGATGAGGTTCTCCTCCTATTCCTAACATGGCTGTGGGGGCACGTTAGGGTGCTATAAGGCCTCTCCCCCCATCCGGTCTAAACGGAATCGGGCCTTCGACCTTGCTCAAGTTAGGGCGAGGTTCTCCTCCTGTCCCTAACAGGGCTGTGGGGGCGCATATGGGCGTTGTAGGGCCTCTCCCCCCATCCGATCTAAATGGAATCGGGCCTTTGACCTTGCTCATGTCAGGATGAGGTTCTCCTCCTGTTCCTGACATGACTGTGGGGGCACATTAGGGCACTGTAAGGCCTCTCCCCCCATCCGGTCTAAATGGAACCGGGCCTTCGACCTTGTCGGGATGAGGTTTCCCTTTTGTTTTTGATACAGTTTGTTTGCATTGTCCAAGGACATATAGGTATGTGATTTTCAATTAAAATGAAGTTACTGGTAGTACATCCGCAAGTTTTTCGAGCTCCACGATCGCGGGAGGTCGGCTCCTCCGAGTTTCTTAAGATAATAAGTTCCGGGCCGGACTACTTCTTTGACTTCATACGGTCTCTCCCAGTTTGGGGTGAGTTTCCCTCAGTCCTGAGGTTGCGAGACAGTGGCTCGTCAAAGCACTAGATCTCCCGCTCCAAAGGCTTTATTCTTAACCCAGGCGTTGTAATATCGAGCAACCTTCTGTCTGTAGGCTGCCATCCGAACCTGAGCTATCTCCCATCTTTCTTCCAGTAGGTTGAGGTTGGCTCTAAGACCTTGCGAACTTTGATGTTCGTCGAACGCCATGACTCGTGCTGACGGGAGCTTAAGCTCGATGGGGATGACGGCTTCCGTACCGAAGGCTAAAGCGAAAGGGGTCTCCCCCGTAGGTAGCCTCTGAGTAGTTCGATACGCCCACAACACATGATAAAGTTCGTCCATCCAAGTTCCCTTCGCTTTTTCAAGCCTAGTCTTAATCCCGTGCAAAAGGGTTCTGTTGGTCACCTCAGCTTTGCCGTTCGCCTGGGGATGGGCTACTGATGTGAAGTTGTGGGAGATGTTTAGATCTTCACAGAATTCGACGAATTTCGCTCCCGCAAATTATCATCCATTATCGGTGATTAGGGTTCTAGGCAGACCGAACCTACACACGATCGATTTCCAGACGAAATCTTGTACTTTTGCTTCCGTGATTTTTGCTAGTGGTTCGGCTTCAACCTATTTGGTGAAGTAGTCGATCACTACGAGGAGGAACTTCCTTTGCCCAGATACCATGGGAAAAGGGCCAAGGATATCCATCCCCCATTACGCAAAAGGCCATGGGGCACTCAAGGGTGTGAGCTCGGTGGTGGGCTGTCTCTGGATGTTGGCGTATCTCTGGAATCGATCATACTTTTTGACATATTCAATCGAATCACGATGCATCGTTGGCCAGTAATATCCCTGGCGAAGCAGCTTGTGGGATAAAGATCTAGCCCCCAAATGATTTTCGCAAATCCCCTCATGTACTTCCCACAAGGCGTACTCAGCTTCCGAGGGCCGGAGACATTTCAAGAGGGGCAAGGAGTATGATCTTTTGTACAATTTGCCCTCATAAAGGATGTATCGGGAGGCTTGATTTCGGAGCTTCCGAGCCTCCTTCGCATCCTGGGGGAGAACTCCATCTCTAAGATAGGTTATCAGCGGGTCGACCCAGCTGGGCTCGTGGTCGATCTCCATTACGGGCCGCGATTCTTCTGTACTCGGGTATTTTAGAACTTCAAAGAGGATGCCTTTGGGCAATTCGACCGGAGCCGATGTCGCCAGCTTGGAGAGAAGATTGGCTCTGGTATTCTCCAGCCTTGAAATCTGTCTAATGTTGAAGCTGCTGAAGGCGGGGGTGAGCTCCTTTACCTTCTCAAGGTATCTGTTCATATTGTCCTCCCGCGCTTCATAACTCCCGCTGACTTGCCCCACCACCAGTTGAGAGTCACTGTGCACCCGGAGCTGACTTATTCCCAGCTCTCTGGCGATCCTTAGTCCTGCGATCAGAGCTTCATATTCCGCTCCATTGTTTGTTGCGGGGAACTCGAAATGCAGAGCGTACTCCGCGATGACTCCCTCCGGACTGACCAAGATCAGGCCTGCACCTGCGTCCGACATATTAGAAGATCCATCCACATAGAGGGTCCAAAAGCGATCGGAGGGATTGGCCTCTTCGTTGGGGGAGTTTGGTTGAGACTTCAGGTCGTCAGCTTTGCTTTGCTCAGGTTCGGTCTCCTCTGGGATGGTGCACTCTACTATGAAATCTGTCAGTATTTGGGCCCTTACTGCTGGTCTAGGTCTGTAGTTGATGTCGAATTTCATGAGCTCGATCATCCATTTTGCCATTCTTTCGGAGGTGTCAGCCCGGTGCAAAACCGCCTTGATCGGTTGATCGGTGAGTAGCGTCACGGTGTGCCCTTGAAAGTAGGGTCGGAGCCTCCGAGCTGCAACCAATAAGGCGTAGGTCAGTTTTTCTAATTTGGTGTACATGGTCTCGGCGTCCCTCAGCGCGCGGCTAATGTAGTAGACTGGTCGCTGGACTTTCATTTCTTCTTTGACAAGGATGGCCGCGAGGGCCATGGGAGAGACCGCTAGGTATAAAAATAGTTCCTCCCTATGTTCAGGCTTTGCCAACAGCGGGGGTGAGCTAAGGTAGCTTCTTAACTCTTCGAACACCTGTTGGCACTCAGGGGTCCAACAGAAGTTCTTTGACTGCTTGAGGGTTTGAAAGAAGGGCAAGCACCGTTCGACCGACCTCGCGACGAAGCAATTAAGAGCCGCTATCCTCCCTGTGAGGCGCTGAACCTCTTTGATCGACTTTGGGGCGGTCATCTCCTGGATGGCGCAAATTTTCTCTAGATTGGCCTCAATCCCGCGCCCTGATACCATGAAGCCCAGGAACTTTCCTGAGGTTACTCCGAAAGCGCATTTAGTTGGGTTCAGCTTCATTCTATACTTTCGGAGAGCGTCAAAGGTCTCCTCGAGGTCGGCGACATGATTTCTGAAAGACTTGATTTTTACGAGCATATCGTCCGCGTAGACCTCCATGTTTCAGCCGATCTGCTCTTTGAAGATTTTGTTCACCAACCGTTGGTAGGTTGCGCCCGCATTCTTGAGGCCGAAAGGCATGACCCTGTAACAGTAAAGGCCGCGATCAGTGATGAAAGCTATCTTTTCTTCATCTTCCGATGCCATTCTAATTTGATTATAGTCGGAGAACACGTCCATAAAGGTGAGGAGCTCATGGCTTGAGGTCGCATCCACTAGTTGGTCGATTCTGGGAAGGGGGTAGCTATCCTTTGGACAAGCCTTATTCAGCTTTTTGAAGTCTATGCACATCCTCCACTTGTCGTTTGCTTTTTTGACCAGAACAACATTGGAAATCCAATCAGGATAATTGACTTCCTTAATGAATCCAGCCTTGAGGAGCTTATCCACTTCCTCGGCTATCGCCTTCTGCCTCTCCGGGGCATGACTCTGGATTTTTTCTTTCATCGGTCGATGCTTTGGATCGATGGCC
This sequence comes from Elaeis guineensis, assembly GCF_000442705.2. NCBI lineage: Eukaryota > Viridiplantae > Streptophyta > Magnoliopsida > Arecales > Arecaceae > Elaeis > Elaeis guineensis. The sequence continues at coordinate 76,174,311 of NC_026004.2, read as the reverse complement.
AGATGATGCTCCACGACTTCCGTGTCAATCCCCGGCATGTCTGCTGGAACCCAAGCGAAAACGTCCGCATTCTTTCGTAGAAAATCAATAAGACGCGTCCGCACCTCCTCCCCCAGGTTGGAGCCAATTAGCACCACATGCTCCACGTTCCCATCATTCAAAGGGATTGGTACCAGATCTTCGATTGGGCCGCCCCTTTCTTCGGTGAGGTCATCGCGAGCATCTAGTCCATCGACGGGACAGGGGTCAGCCTGATCGCTTCTTTGCAAGGCGATGTTGTAGCAGTGGCTGGCCAGGGCTTGGTCTCCCCAGACCTCTCTGATCCCCTGGTTGGTGGAGAACTTCAACTTCAAATGGTAGGTCGAAACGATAGCTCGGAGAGCATTGAGGCCGGATCGGCCAAGGATTGCATTGTAGGCGAATGGCGCCTTCACCACCAAGAAATTCACCAGAGCCCTGGATTGCTTTGGATATTGACCCGCGGCCACAGTCAAAGCTATCATTCCTTCCGTCGGAACGGCATCACCGGTAAACCCTACCAGGGGGGAGCAAATCGGCCTCAGATGACCGCCAAGAGCGGACATTCTTGAAAAGGTATCGTAGAACAAGATGTCGGCCGAACTTCTGTTGTCGACAAGAATGCGACGGACGTCGTAATTTGCTATATTCAAGAAAACTACGACTGCGTCGTTATGAGGGAATTGGACTCCCTGGGTGTCTTCTTTGGTAAAGGTTATGGGTTCTTCAACCTTTTGCCGCTTGGGGGATACAGCCGGTATGTTGGTTGCCTCCCGTCGGGATCCCCCCGAAATGGTGTTGACGAAATTCGATAGAGGCCGATCGTCCGGCCACTCCTTGTCGGCGATCATAGCCGGAGGTAGTTGTGCGAATGCCTCACGAGAAGGCATCAGATGAGGAAAGGAGGAGTGGGCAGATGAGGAAAGGAGGAGTGGGTGCCGGATAAGATGACCGGAGGTGGATCCGTTGAGCGCTCCTTTAAGAATAAGGGTATTGCGAAGACACAGCCCTTCTTCTAGTGCCAATCCTGTTGGTGCAAAAATCCGCTTGCACCGGAGAAGCTGGAGTTGAGGAAGTCGCGGTCGCCGCCGGGACCTGCAAAGGAAGTCTAAACCGGAGGTGGGGTTGCTCCGGCAAGACCCTCCGATGCTCAAGTCAGTTCTCTGCCTCAACAAGAATGGAGTGCTCGAACGGAGAATTTAGCAGAGTTTTTAGATGAAAGATGAGAGCTTATCGAATAACGTATCTGGGATTTTCCTTTTATAGATGGAGAGGGCAACATATTGATAGCGACGCCTGTAACCATCTGGTAGTGGGCCGCCCAGAGTCAGGAGGAATTTATTGCGGAGAGTAGTGGAGCGGGGTTGTGGCTATTGCCGTGGCTTGCCACGCGGGATCAGTTACGGGGAGTGGAGCGGCATCCGCTGTCGTGACTCATCTGGGGGTGGTGGAATCGCACAGGATCCGCCGCAGGGAGTGGAGCAGAATCATGGCCGTTAATACAGCCTGTCAGGGAGTAATGGGGTCGCGTAGGATCCGCCACAGGGAGTGGAGCAGAATCATGGCCATTAATACAGCCTGTCAGGGGGTCCAGACTTGTCGGTCGGAGCTTGGTTGGAGTCGGAAGCGAGGTCCGGCGCCCGTAGAAGTCCGGACGAAGTCTACTTGCAGTTGGGGTCGTGGGCAGGGTCCGGCTCCCGCAGGAGTCCGGACAAAGTCTGTCTGCAGCCGTTGGTGTCGAGGATGGAACTCGGCTCCCATAGGAGATCGGGCGGAGTCCTCTCAGAGTTGATGTGGCGGACGGAGTCCGGCTCCCGTAGAAGTTCGGGTGGAGTCCTTCTGCAGTTGAAGTTAGGTGCGAAGTCCGGCTCCCGTGGGAGTCCGGACGGATCTTATCGGTGGTTGAAGTTGGTGACGGAGCTCGACTCCCGTAGGAGTCCGGGTGGAGTCCCTCTTGAGGTTGGAGCTGTGGACAGAGCCTATCTCCCGTGGGAGTCCAGGCGGATCTTACCGGCAGTTGAAGTTGGCGATGGAGCTCGGCTCCCGTAGGAGTCCGGGCGGAGTCTTTCTTGAGGTTGGAGCTGTGGACAGAGCCCATCTCCCATGGGAGTTCGGGCGGATCTTACTGGCAGTTGAAGTTGGCGATGGAGCTCGGCTCCCGTAGGAGTCCGGGCGGAGTCCCTCTTGAGGTTGGAGCTGTGGACAGAGTCCATCTTCCATGGGAGTTCGGGCGGATCTTACTGACAGTTGAAGTTGGCGATAGAGCTCGGCTCCCGTAGGAGTCCGGGCAGAGTCCCTCTTGAGGTTGGAGCTGTGGACAGAGCCCATCTCCCGTGGGAGTTCGGGCAGAGTCCTTCTTCAGTTGAAGTTGGCGACGTAGCCCGGCTCCTGTAGGGGTCCGGGCTGAGCTCGCAAGGGCTAATCCCGCTGAGAACTTCGGCCGTGGGTATTTTGTACCCAACAAGTACCATAATCCTAGAGTTTGAGTACCATTCAAATATCTAAGGATTCTTTTAACAGCATTCAAGTGAGATTCTTTAGGATTAGATTGAAATCGAGCATAAAGACAGACACTAAACATAATATCAGGTCTGCTAGCAGTTAAATATAGTAGAGAGCCAATCATACCTCTATAATATTTTAAGTCTACACTTTTACCTTCTTCATCCTTGTCAAGCTTACATGAAGGGCTCATGGGTGTGCCAATTACTTTGGAGTTCTCCATTCCAAATCTTTTGAGTAATTTCCTTGTGTACTTGCTTTGGGTGATGGAGATTCCTTCCTTTGTTTGTTTGATTTGGAGTCCGAGGAAGAATGTAAGTTCTCCCATCATGCTCATCTCGAACTCCTCCTACATGAGCTTTGCAAAATCTTGACAAAGAGATTCATTAGTAGACCCAAAAATAATATTATCAACATATATTTGTACAACTAATATATCATCTTGATTTCTCTTAATGAAAAGGGTTGTGTCTACATTGCCTCTTGAAAAACCATTATTTAGTAAAAATTTGCTTAGCCTTTCATACCAAGCCCTGGGTGCTTGTTTCAAACCATATAGAGCTTTATTTAATTTAAAAATATGATTAGAAAAATCATGATTTTCAAAACCTGGGGGTTGTTCTACATAGACTTCTTCAGCAATGTATCCATTTAAAAATATACTTTTGACATCTATTTGAAATAATTTAAATTTCATAAAGCAAGCATATGCAAGTAGAAGTCTAATTGCCTCTAGTCTAGCAACAGGTGCAAAGGTCTCATCAAAATTAATTCCTTCTTCTTGATTATAACCTTTAGCAACCAATCTTGCTTTATTTCTTATTACATTTTCATGTTCATCTAATTTATTCCTTGTTGGGTATAAAATACCCACAGCCGGAACCCACGGCGGAACCGCCATCAGCAAGTGCAGCTCTGCCCGGACTCCTACGGGAGCCGGGCTCCGACGACATCAGCAAATGCAGCTCCGCCCGGACTCCTACGGGAGCCGGGCTCCGACGACATCAGCAAGTGCAGCTCCGCCCGGACTCCTACGGGAGCCGGGCTCCACCGCCATCAGCAAGCGCTTCTCCGCCCGGACTCCTACGGGAGCCGGGCTCCGCCGCCGACATCAAAGCAGCTCCGCCCGGACTCCTACGGGAGCCGGGCTCCGCTCTCAATATCAATTGCTGGTAAGCTCAGTACGGACTCTTACGAGAGCCGGACTTCACCCTTGACTTGTTTGCAGCGCAGCTCCGCCCGGACTCCTACGGGAGCCGGGCTCCACCGACGACATCAGCAAGTGCGGCTCCGCCCGGACTCCTACGGGAGCCGGGCTCCACCGGCATCAGCAAGTGCAGCTCCGCCCGGACTCCTACGGGAGCCGGGCTCCGATGACATCAGCAAGTGCAGCTCCGCCCGGACTCCTACGGGAGTCGGGCTCCACCGCTGTCAGCAAGCGCTGCTCCGCCCGGACTCCTACGGGAGCCGGGCTCCGCCGCCGACATCAAAGCAGCTCCGCCCGGACTCCTACGGGAGCCGGGCTTCGCTCTCAATATCAATTGCTGGTAAGCTCAGTCCAGACTCCTACGAGAGCCAGACTTCACCCTTGACTTTGTTTGCAGCGCAGCTCCGCCCGGACTCCTACGGGAGCCGGACTCCACCGCCATCAGCAAGCGCTGCTCCGCCCGGACTCCTACGGGAGCCGGGCTCCGCCGCCGACATCAAAGCAGCTCCGCCCGGACTCCTACGGGAGCCAGGCTCCGCTCTCAATATCAATTGCTGGTAAGCTCAGTCCGGACTCCTACGAGAGCCGGACTTCACCCTTGACTTTGTTTGCAGCGCAGCTCTGCCCGGACTCCTACGGGAGCCGGGCTCCACCGCCATCAGTAAGCGCTGCTTCGCCCGGACTCCTACGGGAGCCGGACTCCACCGCCGTCAGCAAGCGCTGCTCCGCCCGGACTCCTACGGGAGCCGGGCTCCGCCGCCGACATCAAAGCAGCTCCGCCCGGACTCCTACGGGAGCCAGGCTCCGCTCTCAATATCAATTGCTGGTAAGCTCAGTCCGGACTCCTACGAGAGCCGGACTTCACCCTTGACTTTGTTTGCAGCGCAGCTCCGCCCGGACTCCTATGGGAGCCGGGCTCCACCGCCATCAGTAAGCGCTGCTTTGCCCGAACTCCTACGGGAGCCGGACTCCACCGCCGTCAGCAAGCGCTGCTCCGCCCGGACTCCTACGGGAGCCGGACTCCGCCGCCGACATCAGAACAGCTCCGCCCGGACTCCTACGGGAGCCGAGCTCCGCTCACGACGGCTCCGACCATTGCCGAGCTTCAATCGACAGATCCACGCCCCCTGACAGGCCCTCAAAACGGCCGCGATCCTGCTCCACCTCCTGTGGCGGACTCCGCACAGCTCCATTATCCCCCTGGCAGGCCACAGTAACGGCCACGAACTTGCTCCACCTCCTGCGACGGATACCATGCGATTCCCCTGACGACGGACGCTGCTCCACCCTTCATAACAGATTCCACGTGGCAAGTCGAGGTGATACCCACGTGTCCGCTCCATTATCTTTCGCAATCAATTCCCCTGACCATGGGCGGCCCACTAACAGGCAGTTACACACGTCGCCATCAGTCCGTTGCCTCCCTCGCCTATAAAAGGGGGGACTCAGATACGTTATTTTTTAAGCTCATTTTTCTTATCTCAAAACTCTGCTAAATTCTCCGTTCGAGCACTCCATTCTTGTTGAGGCAGAGAACTGACTTGAGCGTCGGAGGGTCTTGTCGGAGCAACCCCACCTCCGGTTTAGACTTCCCTTGCAGGTCCCGGCGGCGATCGCGGCCTCCTCAACTCCAGCTTCTCCGGCGCAGGCGGATTTTTGCACCAACAGGATTGGCGCTAGAGGAAGGGTTTTGTATCTTCGCAGCACCCTTGTTCTTGAAGGAGCGCTCAACGGAGCCACCTTCGGCCATCTCTCCGTCATTTACCCCTAATCCTCCCCCGCGAGACCGGCACCCAATGCCTCCGCGCAGGGCGTCCACCCGGCGGTCCACGGCCTCCGCGGCAAGATCTCAGGCTCCGGCCTCCCCTCCCATTTCTCAGCCAGCTCCTCCTCCCCCTCCGACGACGGCGGTCGGCGCGGAGCAGTTTGACTTGCTGGCGCAGCAGGTCAAGGGCCTCGTCGAGGCCGTACAGGCGATGCAGCAGCAGCCGCCGCAGGCGTCAGCGCATCCGGAAGGGGCATCTCCGGAATGCCAGAACTCGGCGGTGGGGCGGGCCACCTGGGCTAGCCGCCCCATCCTTCCCGAGAAGGCGAATCCAAGGGTGGAGAGCCCTCAGTCGGACCACGACTCCACCCCTGGGAGATCCCTGCCCCCGTTCTGCCAAAGGACCCTCGAGACTCGAAGTCGAGAGGATTTCCTGGACCGGAGGCTCCAGGAGATGAACCGGCGGATCGAAGAACTCCGCCATGCGCCTCCCACTTATGGGAGCGGCAAGAAACTGGTACTCGACACTGAAGTCGGGTACCATCTTCTCCTTCGACCAAATGAGCCACCAATTCGTGGCCCATTTTGTCAGCAGCCGACGTCCCCGGAAAGGTTCGGAGTCCCTCATCAACATCAAGCAGAGGGAAGGAGAGTCCATACGGGCCTACATCAACCGTTTCAACATCGCGGCGTTGGAGGTCCGGAACTTGGACCAGTCGGTTGCCATGGCCGCCCTGAAAGGTGGCCTTCAGAAGAATGACCTCTTGTACTCCCTGGAGAAGAAGTACCCCAGGGATTTTGCTGATCTGCTGGCTCGGGCTGAAGGATACGCCCGAGCGGAAGAGGCCTTCAAAATGAAGGATGAAGAGACTGCGAGGGAGCGCCAGACGGGAGATTCTGGCAAGCCCGTAGTTGAGAAGAGGCCAAGGGAAGCCCGGCCTCGCTCCCGATCCCCTCCTGGGCACAAGCACGCCCATACTCCACCCCGGGCACGTAGGCAGAGAAGCCCGGACAGCAGGTTTCGGCGGGGTTCCCCTCCAGGGAAGTTCCGCAGCTACGCCCCCCTCAACGCCTCGAAGGCCCAGGTACTGATGGAGGTCAGGGAGCTGATCCCTAGGCCGGAGAGGATGCGCACGCACCCCAGGAAGCGCAACCCCAATAAGTTCTGCCTCTACCACCGTGACCACGGCCATGACACCGAAGAGTGCATCCAGCTCCAGGACGAGATCGAGGAGCTCATTCGGCGAGGTCGGCTCGACAGATTCATCCGCCGCAGGCCTGAGGGTAGAGGAGACCGGCCAAGAGCCCTCCCACCGCCCGAACCACAGAAGAGGGAGGAGCAGCCCGGAGACCGGCCTCCTATCGGGACCATCGACTCCATCGCCGGAGGGCCTCAAGGAGGAGCGGGAGAACTGTAAATGTATTGCTTACTGTTTCGTTTTGAATCTACTTTTCTTTCTAGCTAACGCACCCCTCCTGCTTAACGCGGATGTATTATGACTGTATATGACCTCTCCAAAAAACAACGGCCGTGTCAGGAACAGGAGGAGAACCCCGTCCTGACATGAGCAAAGTCAAAGGCCTGGTTCTTTTAGATCGGATGGGGGGAGAGGCCTTACAACGCCCTAATGTGCCCCCACAGCCCTGTTAGGGACAGGAGGAAAACCTCGCCCTAACTTGAGCAAAGTCAAAGGCCCGGTTCTTTTAGACCGGATGGGGGGAGAGGCCTTACAACGCCCTAATGTGCCCCCACAGCCCTGTTAGGGACAGGAGGAAAACCTCGCCCTAACTTGAGCAATGTCGAAGGCCCGGTTCTTTTAGACCGGATGGGGGGAGAGGCCTTACAACGCCCTAATGTGCCCCCACAGCCCTGTTAGGGACAGGAGAAAAACCTCGCCCTAACTTGAGCAATGTCGAAGGCCCGGTTCTTTTAGACCGGACGGGGGGAGAGGCCTTGCAACGCCCTAATGTGCCCCCATAGCCATGTCAGGAATAGGAGGAGAACCTCGTCGTGACATGAGCAAAGTTGAAGGCCTGATTCTTTTAGACCGGAGGGGGGAGAGGCCTTACAGCACCCTAACGCGCCCCCACAAGCCAGGCTGATGACGAGAACCTCGCCACCGGCCCAAGCAAAATGGAAGACCCAGACTCCTACGGGAGCCGGGTTCCGCCGCAAAGGTAGGCTCCACCCGGACTCCTACGGGAGCCGGGTTCCACCGCCAAGGTAAAGCTTCACCCGGACTCCTACGGGAGCCAGGCTCCGCCGCAAAGGTAGGCTCCACCCGGACTCCTACGGGAGCCGGGTTCCACCGCCAAGGTAAAACTTCACCCGGACTCCTACGGGAGCCGGGTGCCGCCGCCAAGCAAGACTTCACCCGGACTCCTGCGGGAGCCGGGTTCCGCCGCCAAGCAAGACTTCACCCGGACTCCTACGGGAGCCGGGTTCCGCCGCCAAGCCAGACTTCACCCGGACTCCTACGGGAGCCGGGTTCCGCCGCCAAGCCAGGCTTCACCCGGACTCCTACGGGAGCCGGGTTCCGTCGCCTGGTAAGACTTCGCCCGGACTCCCACGGGAGCCGGGCTCTCATCGCCACTTCTACGACAGGGGTCAATGATGGTAGCAAGACTCGACCGCGCAACAAGATCGGATGGAAGGAAGGAGCTCCCCCCCCCCCACGGTGACATCTACATCAAACAAGCCAAACGACAAGAAAGGTCCAACAATCGACATTATCAGTACTACACGTGAACAAGGTAACACAAAGCGCTCCTTTTTCCATTTTCAATATATACACTACAAAGCCAGAGCGGCCAGAAAAAGAAAAACAAAACGACAAAAAGAAAATAGCTACATAAAGACAAAGGGGCTCTAAGGGGGCCCTGCCTCCTCCGACCTTGAGTCGCCACCTGTATCCCTCAACCAGGATGGCCTCAGGCTCTCCACCGTTTCTTCTAGTTCTTCCTTCTTTCGCAGCATGTCCTGGAGTGCCTGACGAAGTCGCCGGACCTCAGCCTCCACTTCCCGATGCCACTTCCGCAACACTTCAGACTCCACCTCTGCGTCCGCGATGGCCTTCCGCTCAAGCCCCAGTTGAATTTTTACTTGTTGTAGCTCAGCTGTCTTCTTCCCAAGGGAGACAGAAATCCCTTCGACAGAGCCTCTCAGGGCTTGGAGCTCTTCGTTATCTTGGGCGTTAGCAAGCTGCGCCCTAGTAACCAACTGCCTCTGGAGACGGACTACCTCGTCCGCCGCTCGACGGAATCTCCCCTTGTACTCCTCTACCTGTCGGCGCCAGCTGGCCCGCTGCACATCGTGGCTCATCTCAGCATCTTGAAGCTGCTTCTGGAGGTCGGAAACTTTTTGTGACCATATCTGCTCATCCCGCACTGTGAGTCGAGGTGAGTTCCCTTCCAGCTGGCCGATCCTCCTCTTGGCAGCCGACAGCTCCACTTTAAGGGCGCTGATCCTGGCCTCTTGAGCCCAAGTTCGGTCACTGGCGCTCTTCTTACATTCCTCAAGCTCTTTTGTGAAGCTCGCCTTCCTCCGACTGTAGTCCATGATCGCCCTCACTTGGATACTCCTGAAGTGGGCGGCCTCGGCAGCGGCCTCGGAGTAGCATTTTTTCGCCTGGCGGAGCTCGCCCTCCGACTTTTTCAACTTCTTCGTCAAGTGGAGGACCTCCTTTTTGAGCCGCTGGATAGTCGACTTCAGCGGGACCCCCAGGGGCAGGGGGAGTGCTTCGGCGGGGCGCTACCATTGGAAGAGGCAAGCATCAAAGACCGATTCGTTACAAGAAGAAAGGCCGGAAAGAAGGAGCAGAGGGAGGAAAAAATCATCCACAAAAAGAAATTCGGCTTTATTAATTGATCTTGAAGACAAATGAAAAGGAAGCATGATAACAAAAGAAAGATACAAGGTCGGAGGTCTCAGACCTCGGGAGCGGGGGGTGGAGAGTTCGGCGCGGGGGGTGCAACTGCTGTGGCGGCGGGCGAAGGGCCAGCCTCGTCGTCGGACTCCTCCAAGAATTCTAGGCCAAGATCGGGATATCTGCTGGCCACCTTCTCCCGGCAAAGCTCAAACCCTTTGGTAAATGCCTCCAGGCCGAACTGGACGTTCAGCTCCCTCATCTCCACGGAGGCCTTGAACTCCTCCACCGCAAGGGTCCTGGCCTCCGAGACCAGAACCGGAGTTTGCTCGGCCAGCTGGGCGACCTCGGCCTCCGCCTTCCTCACCGACTCCTCCAGGCTCCGTCTCTCCGCCTCCCGGGCTTGTCTCTCCTCCTCCCGGGCTTGTCTTTCCTCTTCCCGGTCCTGTCTCTCTCTCTCCAGGGCCTCCCAGAGGGCGGCCACCTCGGCCGTCTTCGCTTGAAGACGAACAACCTCGTCTTGGCAGCGCTCCTCCGCCCGGAGGAGATCCCTTCTCATGCGGCCCGACGCCTCGACATAGGCGAAGAGCTGGTGCCCGATCTGCAAAGACAGATGGAGAATTACAACAAAGACCGACGCAACTGTGCAAATAAAAATCCGCTTACCTCAAGAAAGGACCCCAAGGTGTCCCAAGCCCGCTGCTCGGGATCGGCGCGGTCGATCCTCTCCACGACATCGGACAGGATGCAACCATCGAGCAGCCGACGGATTAGAGCCTTGTCGTTGAAGGGATTCTCCGATCCCCCCTCGGAGCAGACGGACTCGTCTGCAGCGGCTCGGTGGCTGCTCGGCCTGCGGGCCACCGATTTTCTCCTCCTCCCCGCGGCAGGCGCCTCCGCGGGGCGAACCTCCAGAATTGGGACCCCAGTCAGTGGGCTCCCTGGGGGAGCCCGGGGGGCCGCTGGCTCGGCATCCGAAGGAATGTCGATCGTCGGGGTCGCCTGGACGGGCACGGCCAGGCTCGTCTCCTCCACCCTGGCCCTCTTCGCCGAGCCGGAAGTCGTCGCGCCCTTCCTTTTCTGGGCTCTCATGGCCTTGGCAAGCATCCGTGTGGCTTCGGCGTCCATTGCTAAAAAAAAAAAAAAAAAAAAAAGGGGGGGGGAAGAAAAGAAGAAGGAAAAAGCAGCACCAGTCAGTCCAAAAAAAAAAAAAAAAAAAAAAAGAGAAAAGAAGAAAGAGGAAAAAGGAGAGAGAAAGGAAGAGAGGGAAGAAGAAGACAAGAAAAGGAAAGATGTATACTTGCTGGATCTTGAGGGCTCAGGCCGATGTTGAAGAGAAGCGGCTCCCTCAGTAGGTTTGGAAGGGAAGGAGCGGGATAGCTCAGGAGCTTCTGGGGCGGCCTGAAGGTCGTCCTCTCCTAGGCCAGGAGCCCGGCGGACGGAATCCCTCAGAGACCCCCAAGGGGGTAGGCCCAATTCCAGGGTCGGGCAGTAAACAAAGAGGAATTTTCCCTTCCAGTTGCGAATCGAAGAAGGGGCGCCCTTCAGCAACCCCTTCTTGCCGAACTGAGGGGAGAAGTACCACCAGTCCTTCGCTGAAGGATGGCGTTTGAAGGTATAGAAATGTCTGAATAAGGAGAGGGATGGCTGGACCTCGGCTATGTGGTAGAGAGAGAGAAACCCTATTAAAAACCTAAAGGAATTCGGGGCAACAGAAGCAAGTGAAATATCTAAAAAGCGAAAGAAGGCGGCGACGAAGTTTGGGAGCGGAAGCCGAAGCCCGGCACGAAAGGCCTCCTGATACAGACAAAAGCGGCCGGGAGGGGGAGCGCTGGCCCTATCAGAGGGGCCAGGAAGCTCCAGGTCGTACTCCGCAGGGACCCCGTATCGAGCCCTTATCAGGAGAAGTTCGTCCGGAGTCGACGAACACGAAATGGCGCCCGGTGCGAAAACCGGGCGAGACCCTGCCCCGAGCGCGGGTTCATCCGCAGAAATGGGGGCCTGGGGGTTCGAAGCAGAAGAACTCCCAGAACTTACGGGGACAGAAGATTCAGAAGACATTTTTTCTCGGGGAAGAACCTAAAGGGCCCTAGAAAGGCAAATTGAGAGGGGAACGAAGCGCCAAAGGTCAACCCGGAGGAAGACACGAAGAGAATGAAAAGACGAAAGATCCCTAGGCGGTGAAAAGAAGGTGGGCACTAACCTATCTTGCTCTGAGGACCCGGGGGGCGAGAGACGGAAGGCGCCTACGGCTCGAAAGGGCATTCGCGAGAGCAGACTCTCGGGGAGATGACGGACGCCAGCGAAAATCAAAAATGGAGTAGGACGCCTGAAGGGGGGAGGACGGGTTTAAATAGACCCTGGGATCCGGTGCCATAATGATCTCGAATCCCCCCAGGCCAGTCCGCGCTCGACACGCGTCCCACTCCCCGTGGCAGACGGCTGAAGGCGGCTGGCGGTTAGCAGGGCCATAATTGCACCGTACCAAGGCCAGCGTACCTGTGGGGTCTTCGAAGCGTCCCCTCGTTCCGCCCCAATTCGAAAAGACTCCGGCACGCGCTCATTTAATGCCAAAATATCTGGGAGCGGCAGGGCGCGGGATTCGAAGGAATGATTTCAGCTGTACTTCTGTGTACTTCCTTCGTTTGAAATTCAAAACTCGGATGTAGGGGGACTGGTGTTGGGTATAAAATACCCACAGCCAGAACCCACGACGGAACCGCCATCAGCAAGTGCAGCTCCGCCCGGACTCCTACGGGAGCCGGGCTCCGACGACATCAGCAAATGCAGCTCTGCCCGGACTCCTACGGGAGCCGGGCTCCGACGACATCAGCAAGTGCAGCTCCGCCCGGACTCCTACGGGAGCCGGGCTCCACCGCCATCAGGAAGCGCTGCTCCGCCCGGACTCCTACGGGAGCCGGGCTCCGCCGCCGACATCAAAGCAGCTCCGCCCGGACTCCTACGGGAGCCGGGCTCCGCTCTCAATATCAATTGCTAGTAAGCTCAGTCCGGACTCTTACGAGAGCCGGACTTCACCCTTGACTTGTTTGCAGCGCAGCTCCGCCCGGACTCCTACGGGAGCCGGGCTCCACCGACAACATCAGCAAGTACGGCTCCGCCCGGACTCCTACGGGAGCCGGGCTCCACCGGCATCAGCAAGTGCAGCTCCGCCCGGACTCCTACGGGAGCCGGGCTCCGACGACATCAGCAAGTGCAGCTCCGCCCGGACTCCTACGGGAGCTGGGCTCCACCGCCGTCAGCAAGAGCTGCTCCGCCCGGACTCCTACGGGAGCCGGGCTCCGCCGCCGACATCAAAGCAGCTCCGCCCGGACTCCTACGGGAGCCGGGCTCCGCTCTCAATATCAATTGCTGGTAAGCTCAGTCCGGACTCCTACGAGAGCCGGACTTCACCCTTGACTTTGTTTGCAGCGCAGCTCTGCCCGGACTCCTACGGGAGCCGGCCTCCACCGCCATCAGCAAGCACTGCTCCGCCCGGACTCCTACGGGAGTCGGGCTCCACCGCCGACATCAAAACAGCTCCGTCCGGACTCCTACGGGAGCCGGGCTCCGCTCTCAATATCAATTGCTGGTAAGCTCAGTCCGGACTCTTACGAGAGCCGGACTTCACCCTTGACTTGTTTGCAGTGCAGCTCCGCCCGGACTCCTACGGGAGCCGGGCTCCACCGACGACATCAGCAAGTGCGGCTCCGCCCGGACTCCTACGGGAGCCGGGCTCCACCGGCATCAGCAAGTGCAGCTCCGCCCGGACTCCTACGGGAGCCGGGCTCCGACGACATCAGCAAGTGCAGCTCCGCCCGGACTCCTACGGGAGCCGGGCTCCACCGCCATCAGCAAGCGCTGCTCCGCCCGGACTCCTACGGGAGCCGGGCTCCATCGCCGACATCAAAGCAGCTCCGCCCGGACTCCTACGGGAGCCGGGCTCTGCTCTCAATATCAATTGCTGGTAAGCTCAGTCCGGACTCCTACGAGAGCCGGACTTCACCCTTGACTTTGTTTGCAGCGCAGCTCCACCCGGACTCCTACGGGAGCCGGGCTCCACCGCCATCAGTAAGCGCTGCTTCGCCCGGACTCAGACGGGAGCCGGACTCCACCGCCGTCAGCAAGCGCTGCTCCGCCCGGACTCCTACGGGAGCCGGGCTCCACCGCCGACATCAAAGCAGCTCCGCCCGGACTCCTACGGGAGCCGGGCTCTGCTCTCAATATCAATTGCTGGTAAGCTCAGTCCGAACTCCTACGAGAGCCGGACTTCACCCTTGACTTTGTTTGCAGCGCAGCTCCGCCCGAACTCCTACGGGAGCCGGGCTCCACCGCCATCAGTAAGCGCTGCTTCGCCCGGACTCCTACGGGAGCCGGACTCCACCACCGTCAGCAAGCGCTGCTCCGCCCGGACTCCTACCGGAGCCGGACTCCGCCGCCGACATCAGAACAGCTCTGCCCAGACTCCTACGGGAGCCGGGCTCCGCTCACGACGGCTCCGACCATTGCCGAGCTTCAATCGACAGATCCACGCCCCCTGACAGGCCCTCAAAACGGCCGCGACCCTGCTCCACCTCCTGTGGCGGACTCCGCACAGCTCCATTATCCCCCTGGCAGGCCACAGTAACGGCCACGAACCTGCTCCACCTCCTGCGACGGATACCATGCGATTCCCCTGACGACGGACGCTGCTCCACCCTTCATAACGGATTCCACGTGGCAAGTCGAGGTGATACCCACGTGTCCGCTCCATTATCTTTCGCAATCAATTCCCCTGACCATGGGCGGCCCACTAACAGGCAGTTACACACGTCGTCATCAGTCCGTTGCCTCCCCCGCCTATAAAAGGGGGGACTCAGATACGTTATTTTTTAAGCTCATTTTTCTTATCTCAAAACTCTGCTAAATTCTCCGTTCGAGCACTCCATTCTTGTTGAGGCAGAGAACTGACTTGAGCGTCGGAGGGTCTTGCCGGAGCAACCCCACCTCCGATTTAGACTTCCCTTGCAGGTCCCGGCGGCGACCGCGGCCTCCTCAACTCCAGCTTCTCCGGCGCAGACGGATTTTTGCACCAACATTCCTAAAAACCCATTTTGTGCCAATTATTGAATAATTTTTAGGTCTTGATACTAAAGTCCATATATTATTTCTTTCAAATTGATTAAGTTCCTCTTGCATTGCATTAATCCAGTTATAATCTTTTTCAACTTCTTCAATAGTTTTAGGTTCAAGATGAGAGACAAAAGCACAATGATTGAATACATCTTTAAGTGAAGAACGAGTTCTTACCCCATGCATAGGATCACCAATAATTAGCTCCTTAGGGTGATTGTGAACATACCTCCATTCTTTGGGTAGGTCATTTGTACCTTGAGGTTGTTCTTCACCTCCCTCATCCTGTTTGTCTTCATGTTCCTCATCATCTTGAATTGTTGAATCTTTCAGAGTGATCTCCTTCATTCCTTCTATAAGAGGATCTGCATCATCAACACCTTCATCCTTCCTTGAAGGAAGATCGTTAGTTTCATCAAAGACAACATGTATTGACTCCTCTACTACTAAGGTTCTTTTATTAAAAACTCTAAAAGCTTTACTAGTGAAGGAGTAACCAAGAAAGATTGCTTCATCTGATTTTGCATCAAATTTTTCAAGTCTTTCTTTACCATTATTTAATACAAAATATCGGCAACCAAAAATATGAAAATATGCAATATTAAATTTTCTTCCTTTCCAAAGCTCATAGGGGGTTTTCTTTAAAATTTGTCTAATCAAAGCACGATTTAAAATGTAACATGCCGTGTTAATAGCTTCCGCCCAAAAGTATCTTGGAAGGTTGCTTTCACATAGCATGGT
>NC_026004.2:76129751-76159003 GCF_000442705.2 Elaeis guineensis | reverse complement strand
ACGGGCCATTTCTTCTAAGATTCTATTTTTCCTTTCTACTACCCCATTTTGTTGGGGTGTCCTAGGTGCTGAAAAATTATGGCCTATTCCTTTTTTATCACAAAATTTTTTCAATTCTTGATTTTCAAATTCGGTTCCATGATCACTTTGAATATTTTAAATTAAAAATCCTTTCTCATTAGTAATTTTTCGATAAAATTTAGAGAAAACTTGAAAAGTTTCATCTTTGTGTGCCAAAAAAAACCCATGTAAAATGAGAGAAATCATCAATAATTACAAAACCATATCATTTTCCTCCTAGACTAATAGTTCTAGTAGGTCCAAATAAATCCATTTGCAATAGCTCTAAAGGTCTAGAGGTTGAAACAATATTTTTAGATTTAAATGAAACTCTTGTTTGTTTACCTAGTTGGCATGCATCACAGATTCTATCCTTTTTAAAATTTAATTTTGGCAAACCAAGAACCAATTCCTTCTTAATGAATTTTGAAAGTGAATGCATACTAATATGTGCAAGCCTACGATGCCAAAGCCAACTAGTCTCATTAATCTTGGCATTCAAAGATACTAGGCATTGCATGTTTATCTTGGATAGATCATTCAAATCTACCATATAAATATTACCATGTCTATGTCCAACAAATTTAATGCCATCATTAATAGGACTAGTTACAATGCAAACAGAAGATTCAAAAATAACTTTATATCCTTTATCATAAAATTGACTAATGCTTAGTAAATTATGCTTTAAACCATCTACTAACAAAATATTTTCAATATATTTGGAGGAAGTGATACCAATGTTACCTATACCGATGATCTTTCCTTTACCATTGTCTCCAAAGGTGACCATCCCTCCATTCTTAGCATTAAGTATGATGAATTGGGATTCATCACCAGTCATGTGTCTCGAGCATCCGCTATCAAGATACCATTTCCTGTTTCCTCCTTGGGATGCTAGACACACCTGCAGGCAAAAGTCAAGTTTTTTGTTTTAGGTACCCAAGCTTTCTTGGGTCCTTTTTGGTTAGTCATAATGGTTCCTTTTGGAACCCATATTTCCTTTACATTTGAGTTTACAGATTTGTTAGAGAAGCAAGTGTATGACTTATGTCCTAGTCTACCATATTTGAAGCAAGTAATATTAGAAAACTTGTTACTTGAAGAGTTTACATAGATATTTTTCAGATACTTTTGTTTCTTCAAGGGGTTATTGCCAAGTCCAGCCTTATCATACATGGCCTTTTGATTTTCAAGAATCATATTAAGTTTATTAGAACTCAAGGTGAATTTTTCAACTATTGATTTTAGCTTGGCAATTTCATTCTTTAAATTTTGATTTTCTTGAAGCAGGGTGGATTTTTCAATTGAAATGCTTTCATTTTGTTTCAGTAAAGATTGATTTTTCGATTTTAGATCTTTGTTCTTTATCCCTAGTTTCTTTAGTTCATCAATTAAATCATAAAAAGCTTCATGAAGTTCTTCAAATGTAAAGTCACTAGGAGTTTCAGAGTTTACCTCATTTTCATGTGCCATAAAGCACAAGTTGGCTTGTTCAGTTGAGTCTTCCTCTTCGGAGCTTGAGTCATCACTCCCACTCCAAGTGGCCATCATGGCCTTCTTCTTGTACTTCTTGGGATCTTTCTTCAGTTGTGGGCATTCGGACTTGAAGTGTCCCGGTTTCTTGTATTCATAGCAGATAAGAGGTTGGTCTTTGTCCTTTTCTTTGCTCTGTTTTCCTTTTATGAGTGGCCTCTTCCTCATTCCTTGTTTCCTTTTTTTTAAAAATTTCTTGAACCTTCTGGTAATGAGTGCCATCTCTTCATCCTGCTCTTCATTATCGGTGTCATCAATTTCTTCATCTGATTGAGCTGTGGATTTGAGGGCGATTGTTCTCTTCTTTTTAACTTCTTTCTCTTGTTGTTGTTTTATGCTCAGCTCATGTGTCATCAATGATCCAAGAAGCTCTTCCAAGGGTAGGATGTTTAGATCTTTGGCTTCTTGGATGGCGGTCACTTTGGCTTCCCAAGTTCTTGGTAAGGACCTGAGAATCTTTCTTACAAACTCACTGTTAGAATAGGACTTACCAAGACTCTTTAAACTATTTATAATATCAGTAAAGTGAGTAAACATTTCAGTTATAGACTCATCATGCTCCATTTTAAATAATTCATATTTATGCACGAGCATATTAATTTTGGACTCCTTTACTTGATTAGTTCCTTCATGGGTTACTTCTAATCTATCCCATATTTCTTTAGCAGATAAGCAAGTTAAAATGCGATTAAATTCATTTTCATCAAGAGCACAATACAAGACATTCATAGCTTTAGCATTTAGTTGGGCCATTTTCTTATCAACCTCATCTCACTCCTTTTCGGGTTTGGTTGATTCCATACCATCAATAATTTTAGTGGGTGTGTGAGGGCTGTTTATTATGATACTCCACATATCATAGTCGAGTGCTTGAATGAAGATTTTCATCCGAGCTTTCCAATAGGTATAGTTGGACCCATTGAAAAGTGGAGGTCGGTTAGTGGACTGCCCCTCGGCTAGAGAAGTGCCAACTTGAGTTGCCATAGATCTTTAGCTCTTTGATTGGTTAGATCAAAGTAGGGCTAAAGCACCAGGCTCTGATACCACTTGTTGCCCAGCTATGCAATCCAAGAGGGGGGGTGAATTGGGTTTCTAAAAATTTTAAACTTAACTTATGTCTTATGAAAAATATTTAACAATAGCTAAATAAATAGGAAGAGTATAGTTGATTCAAAGCTAATGATTAAAAGCAAGAATGCAAGAGAATAAAGAAGTTCTAAAGAAGAGCAATTAGGCACAACACAAACTAAAAGATTTATAGTGGTTCGGTGCCAACCTTGCACCTACATCCACTCTCCAAGCTCCTACTTGAGAATTCCAATCCACTAACTTGTATTCAACCTGAATACACTCGTCGAAAACTCCGACTCTAGCTATCCCAAGCTAGTCCACTTATTTTTTGGGTACAAGCCAACCCAATACACTCCGATTCAAGGTTCGGATCAACCTTCCCTTATTTTGGAACCTTCCCAAAATAAAAAATAATAACTCAAACAGAGTATAACAATCAATAGCACAGAAAATACAAAAGAAGCTCCTTTAATGAGCGAATGAGGCTTTAAATACACTTTACTCAAAGAGAAGAAGACTCTTTTCGATTTTTTCAAGGTGGTTGGAGACTTGAATGTGCACTTGAGGAGTTGGTGAGCTTGAATTAAAGGCTTCTTGAATGCTTTAAGTGAGCTCTTGCTTAGGACTGAAAAGTAAGCTTGAAATTCTCTTTTCAAAAATCTCTCTTTTTAATGATTCCCACCTTTTTGTCCCTTTTATAGCTTTAAGGAATGGTGGAGAGCAATCTGGGCTGAAATAGAGCCGTTAGTCCACATTAAATGAGCATTAAATGCACTTAAAATGGGTTAAAAACTAGCTGTTGCGAAACTTTCCCGTCACAGGGGTCGACTCATGGGTCGACTCATGGGTCGACCTCTGTGGAAAAATAACAGAAAACCAACAGAAAACCAAGGTTCTGTAAATTTGGCCTAAAAACAGTAGAGGTCGACTCATGGATCGACTCATGCCTGGGGGTCGACCCATGAGGTCGACTCACAGACAGTGCCAAGACTGTGCCAGCCAAAAATTCTGCGTGCCAATCAGCTCATTGTGCCATGAGTCGACTCATGGGGTCGACTCAAATTTTCAAACATGGATATCTTTCAAAATATATGTCTAAAAATAATAAAATTTTTACCAATGGATCACAAATCTTTTGTTCTATCACTTGATGCTTTCAAATCAGGATTTGGTAAAATTATAATTTTGCCTCTGAAAAGCATTAAGTCTTTTTCAAGTGAAAATCATTAGTACCCCTTCAAATGCTTTGTAATCATCAAAATCAATCCAAGGAGCAACAAGGATCCTTTAAATAAAGCTAGGGCTAGGGTTTATAAGGCATGTAGCATGTAAGAAAGGAAAGAAAAGGGCCGACTAATTTTATGATGAGGCATGAGGTATTAGAGGCGTGTAATAAAAGAAGGATGGGGCATGCCCACTTTGTGCGTGAAGAAAGATGGGAGGATTTTGGGGGTGTCAAAGAAAGTTTAGCATACAAGATAGAGGGAACTAGGGCATGGAGGAAGTTAGGGTTTCATAAAGAGAGGTGGGAGCATGAATAGGGACCCTTAGATCTTCATATTGCTTCTCCTTTATTAATCAATAAGTCGTGTTCATACTTGGTTCCATTTATCTTCTAATCTGGATCCTTGATTGGAGAGATTGCTTCTTAACCCTTGATCTTTAAGTCACATTCATAGTAGAATAGGAGCTGATTGCCTGGTTCACTTAAATCTAATCTGATTTGAGTCCAATTTGAAGTGTATGAACCCAAACTTCTAATTACTTACAAAATAGACTAGAGAGCATCAAATTTTTAATAAATAACATCAATTATTATAATATTTAATACCTCTAGTGATCTAATTCAAGTGTTCATCACACCTCCCAACTTACTCATTGCTAGTCCCTTAGCAATGCAACAAAAATATTTACCACCATGTTTTATTAAGATCCTCCTTTACAAAAATAAATCTAGGATTGAAAGTCAAGAAGTTTTCAAGTATTACTAAGTATTGAGTTTTAGAAGTAAATTTTGCAATTAGTACAATCAAAATTTTTTTTAAAATACAGCTAAAGATCTATAATACTTGTATTCATGATGACTAACTTAGCATTTGGGTATTGCCTTGTAAAGGGCAAATGAACCTTCTCTTATCATCCATTTCAGTTAATTTTCTATACACCTCCAAATTAAGGTCATGAATTAAGATAGCTTTCATACTGCTTGTTTTTACTTTACTTTTTTTTTAAAAAAAAATAGTGCTGAGCATCCTAGTCTTCTCTTTACCATTTGATGCGAACCTCCATACTTGACTTAGGTGCAGAGATCTGATTACTAAGCTTAGGACAATCCATATATACTCTATATTTAGAATTTTTATTTTAGATAGGTAGCTTTTTTCTTATATTCAAATATCTTTAATTGGGGTGTATATCTATTACCAATTTAAGTAATAATCGAATCCTCAGTTGCCCTTACAATACTTACTTTGCCTTGTCAGTGTGCATGTATAATTAAAAATACTAATAGCCTTTAAGTGACCTAAGTAGGCCACTAAGAGTCTGACCAACTAGTCTACTTCTTGACTCACTACATTCATTAGTAAATACTCTCTAACTCTATTATTTCTTTCCTAGTCTATTTTGCTCAAGATTTTTTTTTTCGATACATAGTTTATCCAAAGTTTTTTTAAAAGATTTAAAAGATTTTTCAAAAAGATTTTCAAAAATTTTTAAAAGATATTTTTTAAAAAAAATTGAAAAATATTTTTTAAAAATTTTAGAATATTTTTTCTACCCCCAACTTAAATACCATTGTTCTTAATGGTATAAAGAAATTAAAGAAATAAATTCAAACCATAAGAATAAAAAGAAATGTATGGAAAGAGAAACAACTTGAGAAAAAGAGCTCATCATCAATATAAAGGCTATAAAAAATATTATTATTATTATTTATTATTATTTTTATTTTTTTATACATATATCTTTTATTATATTTTATATATTGGGTTGCCTTCCAACAAGTACTAAGTTTTAAGTTTTCAGTCAGACTATGTCTATTCTCTCACCTACCTAGGATCAAATACTGGATTAAAAAATTTTAGTGGGTGAGGTAAGTGAGATGAATCAAGCTAGGTATTCATCCTCCTAGACTTGAGTTTTTTTAATAGACTCATCCAGAAAATCATCTTTTATTAATTTTAAAGAAAAATTGGATTCAATTATTTCATCTATTAGTTCAACTACTGAACAGTTTTTCTCCTTCTAAGTATACTTTGAGGCATTAAAAATATTAATTCTCACTTTTTGATCCTTAAAAGAAATATCCATGGCTCCT
The DNA here is from genome assembly GCF_000442705.2 of Elaeis guineensis. NCBI lineage: Eukaryota > Viridiplantae > Streptophyta > Magnoliopsida > Arecales > Arecaceae > Elaeis > Elaeis guineensis. The sequence continues at coordinate 76,153,017 of NC_026004.2, read as the reverse complement.
ATTTTATAATTGATATTGGCATTGACAGTGGCCAGAAATGGACAACATAAAATTATGATATTCTGATTTAGCTTCTGGGATGGTTCCATATCAAGTATGAGGAAGTCTACTGAGAAATAGCAATGATTTATTCTAACTAAGATATCCTCAATCAGATCATGTGATATTTTTACTGATTTATTAACTAATTGCAGAATGACCGATGTGGGTTTTAGTTCTCCAATCTCAATTTTTTTATAGATCAAGGTTGGAAGTAAGTTCATATTAGCTCTTAAATCTAATAGAGCTCGATCAAAAGTGATACCTCCTATAACACATAAATTTAAAGGAGCATCGGGGTCTTTCATTTTCTGAGGCAATGGGTTCAACAGGACTGTACTTATATCTTCAGACAGCATAATTCTCTCTGTTGTTCTCAACTCACGCTTTTGTGTGCAAAGTTTTTTAAAAATTTTTGCATAAGCCAAAACATGCTAAATCACATCGAGGAGAGATAAATTAATATGAACTTGTTTGAATAATTCCATTAATTCATTGTATGCTCCTTGCTTTTTGTGAAAAGAACCAACTTTTAAGGCTAAAAGGAATGGGACTTTAGATTTATATGACTCGAATAACTCATCTATTCTCTTCTTTCTTTTATCTTTCTCACTCAAATTGGAGTCAGCATCAATACCAGTTTTGGGCTCAGGTTCTTCTATATGGTTAGTCTCAGTACTAACCTCTTCTTCTATGTTCTCATGTTGGCTAGTGTTGGTGCAAAAATCTACCTGCATCGGAGAAGCTGGAGTCGAGGGAGTCGCGGTCGCCGTCGGGACCTGCAAAGAAAGTCTAAACTGAAGTTGGGGGTGCTCCGGCAAGACCCTCCGATGCTCAAGTCAATTCTCTGCCTCAACAAGAATGGAGTGCTCGAACAAAAATTTTAGCAGAGTTTCAGGATAAAAATTAGAGCTTAGAGAATAACGTATCTGGGGCCCCCTTTTTATAGGCAGAGGGAGCAATGGATTGATAGCGACGTTTGTAACCACCTAGTAGTGGGCCGCTCGGAGCCAGGAAGAGTTTATTATGAAGAGTAATGGGGGGAGTCGTGGCTGTCACCATGGCTCGCCATGTGGAGTCTGTTGCGGAGAGTGGAGCAGCGTCCGTTGTCGCGACTCGTCAGGGAGTGGTGGAGCCACGCAGAATCCATCGCAGGAGGTGGAGCAGAATCATAGCCATTATTGTGGCCTGCTGCGTGGAGCCTGTTACGGGGAGTGGTGGAGTCACGCAGAATCCATTGCAGGAGGTGGAGCAGAGTCGTGGCCTGTCAGGGAGTCCAGGCTTGTCGGCCGAAGCTCGGTTGAAGCGCCTGGCGGAGAGAGGCGGGTATCCATCTGAAAGGAGCTCGGATGTTGCTGGCGGGCCGTCTACTGTTGGGTGCCTTGAGCGTCAGTACTATAAGCGAGGGCCATTTGCTGTAAGAGCCCAGTCAGAGGCTTTCTGTAGATGAAGTTTGGTTTCCATAGGAGTCCGGATGAAGGCTTCCTGCAGCCGGAGTCGGGGATGAAGTCCGGCTCCCATAGGAGTCCGGACGAAGTCTTCCTGTAGTCGAAGTCGGGGATGAAGCCCAGCTCCCGTAGGAGTCCGGATAAAGTCTTCCTGCAGTCGAAGTCGGGGATGAAGTTCGGCTCCCGTAGGAGTCTGGATGAAGTCTTCCTGTAGTCGAAGTCGGGGATGAAGTCCGGCTCCCGTAGGAGTCCGGATGAAGTCTTCTCGCAGTCGGAGTCAGGGACGAAGCCTGGCTCCCGTAGGAGTCTGGATGAAGTCTTCCTGCAGTCAGAGTCGGGGATGAAGTCCGGCTCCCGTAGGAGTCCAGACGAAGTCTTCCTATAGTCGAAGTCGGGGACGAAGTCCGACTCCCATAGGAGTCTGGACGAAGTCTTCCTGCAGTCGGAGTCAGAGATGAAGCCCGGCTTCCGTAGGAGTCTGGACGAAGTCTTCCTGCAGTCGGAGTCGGGGACGAAGTCCGGCTCCCATAGGAGTCCGGACGAAGTCTTCCCGTAGTCGGAGTCAGGGATGAAGCCCGGCTCCCGTAGGAGTCGGGGACAAAGCCCGGCTCCCATAGGAGTCCGGACGAAGTCTTCTTGCAGTCGGAGTCGGGGATGAAGTCCGGCTCCCGTAGGAGTCCAGACGAAGTCTTCCTGTAGTCGAAGTCAAGGATGAAGTCCGGCTCTCGTAGGAGTCCGGACGAAGTATTCCTACAGTCGGAGTCGGGGACGAAGCCCGGCTCTCGTAGGAGTCCGGACGAAGTCTTCCTGCAGTCGGAGTCGGGGATGAAGTCTGGCTCCCATAGGAGTCCGGATGAAGTCTTCTCGCAGTCGGAGTCGGGGACGAAGCCCGGCTCCCATAGGAGTCCGGATGAAGTCTTCCTGCAGTCGGTGTCGGGGATGAAGCCCGACTCCCATAGGAATTCGGACGAAGTCTTCCTGCAGTCGGAGTTGGGGATGAAGTCTGGCTCCCGTAGGAATCCAGATGAAGTCTTCCTATAGTCGAGGTCGGGGATGAAGCCTGGCTCCCGTAGGAGTTCGGATGAAGTCTTCCTGCAGTCGAAGTCGGAGATGAAGTCCGACTCCCATAGGAGTCCGGACGAAGTCTTCCTGTAGTCGAAGTCGGGGACGAAGCCCGGCTCCCGTAGGAGTCCGGACGAAGTCTTCCTGCAGTCAGAGTTGGGGATGAAGTTCGGCTCCCATAGGAGTCCGGACGAAGTCTTCCTGCAGTCGAAGTCGGGGATGAAGTCCGGTTCCCATAGGAGTCCGGATGAAGTCTTCCTGCAGTCGGAGTCGGGGACGAAGCCCGACTCCTGTAGGAGTTCGGACGAAGTCTTCCTGCAGTCGGAGTTGGGGATGAAGTCCGGCTCCTGTAGGAGTCCGGATGAAGTCTTCCCGCAGTCAGAGTCGGGGACGAAGCCCAGCTCCTGTAAGAGTCCGGATGAAGTCTTCCTACAGTCGGAGTCGGGGACGACGTCCGGCTCCCGTAGGAGTCCGGACGAAGTCTTCTTGTAGTCGAAGTCAGGGACGAAGTCCAGCTCCCATAGGAGTCCGGACGAAGTCTTCCTGCAGTCAGAGTCGGGGATGAAGCCTGACTCCCGTAGGAGTCTGGATGAAGTCTTCCTGTAGTCGAAGTCGGGGATGAAGTCTGGCTCCCGTAGGAGTTCGGACGAAGTCTTCCTGCAGTCGGAGTCGGGGATGAAGCCCGGTTCCCGTAGGAGTCCGGACGAAGTCTTCCTGGAGTCAGAGTCGGGGATGAAGTCTAGCTCCCGTAGGAGTCCGGATGAAGTCTTCCCACAGTCAGAGTTGGGGATGAAGCCCGGCTCCCATAGGAGTCCGGACGAAGTCTTCCCGCAGTCAGGGCCGGGGATGGAGTCTGGCTCCCATAGGAGTCCGGATGAAGTTTTCCCGCAGTCAGAGTCGGGGACGGAGTCCGGCTCCCATAGGAGTCTGTCCGTCGTGAGGAATCTGGTCGACGCTGGAGGGGGTTTATCCGTCGGCAGAACTTGGGAATGCTGCTGAGGCTCGATCGCTGGAGAGATGTCACCGAAGGTCGGATGCTGGTAGAATCCCTGAGTGGTCACTCCTGACATGAACTTCGACTGGGGAGGGATTTTATACCCAACACCAGTCCCCCTACTTTCGTGTTCGAGTTTCGAATCAAGGAAGTACAGAAAAATTTTCACAGCCGAAGTCGTTTCCTTGAATTCTGCACACGACCGCCCTCGAAAATCTTGGCATTCAATGCACGCGTGCTGGAGTCTTTTTCCGATTAGGGCGATCCGAAGAGTCCTTTTAGAATTCCCCCAGAGCGTAGTCCTAAGTGCCACACCATAATGGTCCTGCTAGTAGCTAGCCCTACATCACGGTGAGTGGGACACGTGGCGGGCGCTAGTGGACTTAGGGATATCCGCCACCATAACTGTGCCAGACCCCGTCGCTTATTTAAGCCCCCTCCTTCCCTCCAGGGGCTTCACTTCGCCTGAGAGTTGACACCTTTCTTCTGCCTGAGAGTTTAGTCACTCCATCGGTGCCCTTTTCGACTCTAAGCACTCTTCGCACCAGTCTTCGCCATCTCCACCGGCTCCCCGCCGCCTTCAGTCTTCCGAGCCCGTTCGAGGGGTTCTCCTGCCGAGGCTTCTGCCCTGGAGGCCAACCTCGAGAGGATGCCACGGATCAAGAGGAGTAGGAGGGGGAAAACAGTGGCCTGCAAATTCTCCGACTGTCGAACTGTCACTGAGGGTTCCCACCGCCTCAAAGGGGGCTCGAGGGAGAATTCCTTCAACAACAGGGATTTAATAACGAAAGCAACTAGTGAGTGCATTCCGCCCGAGAATTTTGGAGTAGTTGAACGGGGTGACACCGGTCAAGGGGGCAGAGTTGTCATCACAAGCAGTGGCGGGTTTCTTGACGTCGTCAGGGCCGAGGGACCAAAAGCGATCGACGCTGACGGTGGGGCAATAGAACTTGTTGCGGGGATGGTGGAAGTAGCGCATGCCGACCTTGCCGAAGTACCTAGGACGGTGGTTGTCATGGAGCACACGGTGGTGGTGCATGCCTCCGGCACCATCGCGGCCTCCGGGGTACTTTCGGTTCTTCCCGATGCAGGTCGTCGTCACTGCTGCCATCGCCGTCGCTGTCCCTTGAATTCTATCCCCCCTTTTCCCCCTAGGGTTGGGGTTTCAGCGATGGTGCGGAACGAGGTGGGGGGTGAGAGCCGAGGGATTTATCACACACACTGGAAAATGCTATCGAGAAGGACGGAACCGGAAGGAGAAGTCGAAAGCTTGAAGTGGTCCCTAATGTGTTCCTTCCGAGTCTTGTAGTAATGTTGTTTTTTTTTCTCGGCCCTCAGGGTCTTGTAACGTAATCTTGTTAATCGAGAATGAGAAGGAGATTTTGTTATCTTGTCCGCACTTTGCGTCAAATTGTCGCATGTCGAGCTTCTTTCATTTGCTATTATTATTGTTGTATTCCACTCCTCTTTCTCTTTTCTTCTTCAGCCTTAAGGGCTCTGTAATGCATATTTAGTAAATAACATGAGAAGAGAATTTTTTGCTACCTCTTTTACTCACGTGTTGAATTGTCGTTTGTCGATCTTCCTTTGGCTTTTGCCTTGCTTAGTATCGATGCCATTCGGAGGTACCCGATCACCGTCGCATTGACCCGTCTCTTTATCTATGGCCGCTGATTTGTCCGGGACCGCTCGAGTTTGACGCCTCCTTTCAGAGTTCGAGCCCGGAGGTCTAAGCTTCTCGTCGCCCCGAGGAAGCCGTCTTATCCTTGGCTCGTGTCGAGAGCCCTTTTGGAGGTCGGGAATTTTGGTGAGAACCTCCATCCTCACCGAGACGAGGTTCCCTGTGTTTTTAATGTAAATTATTTTTCAGTTGTCGCTGATGTAGTTCATCGCTTTCCTTTTTAACCCCTCCCCCTTTTTCTTTTTTTTTTTCTTTTCTCGAGTGAGGGTTTTCCCCCTGCTCTTAGTGGGGTCGTGGGAGCGCGGAGGGGTTGCTGGGAAGGTTTCCTTTTTTCCCATCCGATCTTGAATGACTAGACCTTAATTGGTGTCAGGACGAGGTTCTTCCCCTATTTCTGACGTAATCGATTTCAGCTCTGGTTAGGACAAGGTCCTCCTCTTGTCTCTAACAGGGCTATGGGGGCACATATGGACGTTGCAGGGCCTCTCCCCCCATCCGGTCTAAGTGTAATCGGGCCTTCTACTTTGCTCAAGTTAGGGCGAGGTTCTCCTCCTGTCCCTAACGTGGCTGTGGGGGCACATATGGGCATTGTAGGGCCTCTCCCCCCATCCGATCTAAATGTAACCGGGCCTTCGACTTTGCTCATGTTAGGATGAGGTTCTCTTCCTGTTCCTAGCATGGTTGTGGGGGCACATATGGGCGTTGCAGGGCCTCTCCCCCCATCCGGTCTAAATGTAACCGGGCCTTCGACTTTGCTCATGTTAGGACGAGGTTCTCCTCCTGTTCCTAACATGGCTGTGGGGGCACATATGGGCGTTGCAGGGCCTCTCCCCCCATCCGATCTAAATGTAACTGGGCCTTCGACTTTGCTCATGTTAGGATGAGGTTCTCCTCCTGTTCCTAACATGGCTGTGGGGGCACATATGGGCATTGCAGGGCCTCTCCCCCATCCGATCTAAATATAATCGGACCTTCGACTTTGCTCATGTTAGGACGAGTTTCTCTTCCTATTCCTAACATGGTTGTGGGGGCACATATGGGCATTGCAGGGCCTCTCCCCTATCCGGTCTAAATGTAACCGAGCCTTCGACTTTGTCGAGGCGAAGTTCTCCTCCTGCTCCCGACACGGTTTGTTTCGATCATCCTGTTGATATAGGCTCGTGCCAAGAGAGAAGACATGTAGATATAAGACTTTTATTTAAAATAAAGTTATCGATAATACATTCGTAAATTTTTCGAGCTCCATGGTCGCGGGAGGTCTGCTCCTTCGAGCTCCTTGAGGTAATAAGTTCCGGACCGGACTACTTCCTTGACTTCGTATGGGCCTTCCCAATTTGGGGCGAGCTTCCCTCGATCCTGAGGTTGCGAGACAGCGGCTCGTCGAAGTACTAGGTCTCCTGCTCTAAAGACTTTATTTTTGACCCAGGAATTGTAATAGCGGGCGACTTTCTGTCTGTAGGCTGCCATCCGAATTTGAGCTACCTCCTGCTTTTCTTCCAGCAAGTCGAGATTGGCTTTAAGACCTTGCGAATTGTGATGTTCGTTGAATGCCATGACTCGTGCCGACGGGAGCTTGAGCTCAATTAGGATAACAGCCTCCATGCCGAAGGCTAGAGCGAAGGGGGTCTCCCCCGTGGGCAGTCTTTGGGTAATTCGGTACGCCCATAACACATGGTAAAGTTCATCTGCCCAAGTTCCCTTCACCTTTTCGAGCCTTGTCTTGATCCCTTGCAGCAGAGTTCTGTTGGTCACTTCGGCTTCACCGTTTGCCTGAGGATGGGCTACCGATGTGAAGTTGTGGGAGATGTTTAGGTCTTCACAAAATTCGATGAATCTTGCTCCCATAAATTGCCGCCCGTTATCAGTAATTAGGGTTCTCAGCAGGCCGAACCTGCAAACAATTGACTTCCAGACGAAGTCTTGCACTTTAGCTTCCATGATTTTCGCCAGCGGTTCGGCTTCGACCCACTTGGTAAAATAGTCAATTGCTACCAGGAGGAACTTCCTCTGCCCCGATGCCACGGGAAAGGGTCCAAGGATATCCATTCCCCATTGCGCAAACGGCCATGGGGCACTCAAGGGTGTAAGCTCGACGGTGGGCTGTCTCTGGATGTTGGCATACCTCTGACATCGGTCACACTTTCTGACGTATTCAATGGAGTCACGATACATTGTCGGCCAGTAATACCCTTGGCGGAGCAACTTGTGGGATAAGGATCTAGCCCTTAGATGGCTTCTGCAGATTCCCTCATGCACCTCCCATAAGGCGTAGTCAGCTTTCGAAGGCCAGAGATATTTTAAAAGGGGCAAAGAGTATGATCTCTTGTACAGCTTGTCCTCATAAAGGATGTACCGGGAGGCTTGATTTCTGAGCTTCCGAGCTTCTTTTGCATCATGAGGGAGAATCCCATCCCTGAGATATGCCACCAGTGGGTCGATCCAACTGGGCTCATGGTCAATTTCTATCATGGGCCGTGATTCTTCCATACTTGGGCACTTCAGAACTTCAAAGAGAACACCCTTTGGCAATTCAGTTGGAGCCAACATTGCCAGCTTGGAGAGAAGATCGACCCTGGTGTTTTCCATTCTTGGGATCTGCCTGATGTTGAAGCTACTAAAGGCGGGGATGAGCTCCTTTACCTTTTCAAGATACTTAGCCATGCTGTCCTCCCGTGCTTCGTAGTTTCCGCTGACTTGTCCCACCACCAATTGGGAGTCGCTGTGAACTTGGAGCCGATCTGCTCCCAATTCTTTGGCGATCCTCAATCCTGCGATCAGAGCTTCGTATTTTGCTCCATTGTTTGTTGCGGAGAATTCGAAGCACAGAGCATACTCCACGACGATTCCCTCCGGACTGACCAAGATCAGGCCCGCGCCTGCGCCCGACAGATTGGAGGATCCATCCACGTAGAGGGCCCAAAAGCAATCAGGGGGGTCTGCTTCTTCTTCGGAGGAGTTTGGTCGGGGCTCTAGGCCATCAATTTCACCCTGTTCAGATTCGGCCTCCTCTGAGATAGTGCATTCTACTATAAAATCTGCCAATATCTGAGCTTTCACCGTTGGTCTGGGTCGATAGTTGATGTCGAATTCTGTGAGCTCGATCGCCCATTTCGCTATTCTCTCGGAGGAATCTGCTCGGTGGAGAATCGCCTTGATCGGCTGGTCGGTGAGCAACGTTACGGTGTGCCCTTGAAAGTAGGGTCGGAGCCTCTGGGCTGCAATCAACAGGGTGTAAGTTAGCTTCTCTAATTTAGTATACCTGGTTTCGGTGTCTCTCAATGCATGACTGATGTAGTAGATCGACCGTTGAATTTTTGCTTCTTCCTTGACGAGAACTGCTGCGAGAGCCATAGGGGAGACCGCCAGGTATAAGAACAGCTCCTCTCCAGGCTCGAGTTTCGCTAACAGAGGAGGTGAGCTGAGGTAGCTCCTTAGTTCTTCAAATGCCTGTTGGCACTCAGTGGTCCAACAGAAGTCCTTCGGCCGCTTGAGGGTTTGGAAGAAGGGTAAGCACCGTTCGGCCGACCTCGCAATGAAGCGATTCAGGACTGCCACCCTCCCTGTAAGGCGTTGAACCTCTTTTATCGACTTCGGGGTGGCCATCTCCTAGATGGAACGAATTTTCTCTGGATTGGCTTCGATCCCGCGCTCCGATACCATGAAGCCCAGGAATTTCTCCGAGGTCACTCCGAAAGCACACTTAGTCGGGTTTAGCTTCATCTTATATTTTCAGAGGATGCCGAAGGTCTCCTCGAGGTCAGCGATGTGGTTCATGGAAGATTTACTTTTCACAAGCATGTTGTCCACGTAGACCTCCATGTTGCGGCCGATCTGCTCCTTGAAGATTTTGTTCACCAGTCGCTATAAGTCGCACCTACATTTTTGAGGCCAAAAGGCATGACCCTGTAACAGTAAAGACCACGGTTAGTAATGAAAGCAGTCTTTTCTTCATCTTCTGGCACCATCCTGATTTGATTATAGCCAGAGAATACATCCATAAAGGTGAGAAGCTCATGGCCCGAGGTTGCATCCACCAGTTGATCAATTCTGGGCAGAGGGTAGCTATCCTTCGGGCAAGCTTTAGCTTTTTGAAATCTATACACATCCTCTACTTGCCGTTTGCCTTTTTGACTAGGACGACATTGGAAATTCAGTCAGGATAATTGACTTCTCTAATGAATCCGGCTTTCAGGAGTTTGTCCACTTCCTCGGCTATCGCTTTCTGCCTCTTCGATGCATGACCTCGAATTTTTTCCTTCATCGATCGATGCTTTGGATCGACGGCCAGGCGGTGTTCCATGACTTCTGCATCAATCCCTGGCATGTCTGCTGGAACCCAAGCAAAAACATCCACATTCTTCCGTAGGAAATCAATGAGCTGCGTCCGCACCTCTTCCCCCAGGTTGGAGCCGATCTTCACCACATGTTTCGTATTCCCATCGTTCAAAGGGATCGAAACCAGGTCTTCGATTGTGCTGCCCCTTTCCTCAGCGAGATTATCGCGGGCATCCAATCCATCAACCGGACAGAGGTCAGATTGGTCACTTCTTTGCAAGGCTATTTTGTAGCAGTGTTTGGCCAGGGCCTGGTCTCCCCTGACTTCTCCGACTCCCTGGTTAGTAGAAAATTTCAATTTCAAATGATAGGTTGACACCACAGCCCGGAGAGGGTTGAGGCCAGGTCGGCTGAGGATAGCGTTGTAGGCTGACGGTGCCTTCACCACCAAAAAATTCATCAAAGCCCTGGATTGTCTTGGATATCGATCCGCAGCCACAGTCAAAGTTATTACCCCCTCCATCGGGACAGCATCACCGATAAACCCTACCAAGGGGGAGCTGATCGGCCCCAAATGATCATCAAGGATGGACATTTTTGAGAAGGCATCATAGAATAAAATATCGGCCGAACTTCCATTATCGACAAGAATGCGGCAGACATCGTAATTAGCTATATTTAAAGAAACTATAACTGCGTCGTTATGAGGAAATTGAACTCCCCGAGCATCTTCTTCAGTAAAGGTTATGGATTCCTTAATTCTTTGTCGCTTAAGAGGTCCAACCAATATGGATTCCTCAATTCCTCAATTCTTTGTTCCCTGCTGGGATTCTCCCGAGATGGTGTTGGTGAAATCCGTCGGAGGTCGATCATCGGAATGCTCTAGGCCGACTGCTGTTGCCGAAGGAGGAGGAGCCTGGGAGATCAGAGATGGGGCCGGGGCTTGCGGAGCTCGCTGAGACCTGGCCGCGGAGGCTGTTGACCGCCTGGAGGATGCCCTTCGGGGGGGCATCACGTGGAGGCCAGGCAGGAAACTGGAGGAGAAGATATCGGGGAAGATGATCGGAGGTGGTCCCGTTGAGCGCTCCTTTAAGAACAAGGGTACTGCAAAGACACGAGCGTCCTTCCTCTAGCGCCAATCCTGTTGGTGCAAAAATCCGCATGTGTCGGAGAAGCTGGAGTCGAGGGAGTCGCAGTCACCGTCGGGACCTGCAAAGGAAGTCTAAATCGAAGTTGGGGGTGCTCCGGCAAGACCCTCCGATGCTCAAGTCAGTTCTCTGCCTCAACAAGAATGGAGTGCTTGAACGAAAATTTTAGCAGAGTTTCGGGATAGAAATTAGAGCTTAGAGAATAACGTATCTGGGCCCCCCTTTTTATAGGCAGAGGGAGCAACGGATTGATAGCGACGTTTGTAACCGCCTAGTAGTGGGCCGCTCGGGGCCAGGAAGAGTTTATTATGAAGAGTAATGGGGGGAGTCGTGGCTGTCACCATGGCTCACCACGTGGAGTCTGTTGTGGAGAGTGGAGCGACGTCTGTTGTCGCGACTCGTCAGGAAGTGGTGGAGCCGTGCAGAATCTGTCGCAGGAGATGGAGCAGAATCATGGCCATTACTGCGGCCTGCCGCGTGGAGCCTGTTACGGGGAGTGGTGGAGCCGTGCAGAATCCATCGCAGGAGATGGAGCAAAGTCATGGCCGTTACTGTGGCCTATCAGGGAGTCCAGACCTGTCGGCCGAAGCTCGGTTGAAGCACCTGACGGAGAGAGGCGGCTATCCATCTGAAAGGAGCTCGGATGTTGCTGGCGGGCCGTCTACCGTTGGGTGCCTTGAGTGTTAGTACTATAGGCGAGGGCCATTTGCTGTAGGAGCCCAGTCAGAGGCTTTCTGTAGACGAAGTTTGGTTTCTGTAGGAGTCCGGACGAAGGCTTCCTGCAGCCGGAGTCAGGGACAAAGTCTGACTCCCATAGGAGTTCGGACGAAGTCTTCCTATAGTCGAGGTCGGGGATGAAGCCCGGCTCCCGTAAGAGTCTGGATGAAGTCTTCCTGCAGTCGAAGTCGGGGATGAAGTCCGGCTCCCATAGGAGTCTGAACGAAGTCTTCCTATAGTCGAAGTCGGGGACGAAGTCCGGCTCCCGTAGGAGTCCGGACGAAGTCTTCCCGCAGTTGGAGTCGGGGATGAAGCCCGGCTCCCGTAGGAGTTTGGATGAAGTCTTCCTGCAGTCGGAGTCGGGGATGAAGTCTGGCTCCCATAGGAGTCCGGACGAAGTCTTCCTGCAGTCGGGGCTGGGGACGGAGTCTGGCTCCCGTAGGAGTCCAGACGAAGTCTTTCCGCAGTCAGAGTCGGGGATGGAGTCCGGCTCCCGTAGGAGTCCGTCCGTCATGAAGAATCTAGTCGACACTGGAGGGGGTTTATCCATCGGCAGAACTTGGGAATGCTGCTGAGGCTCGGTCGCCGGAGAGATGTCGCCGAAGGTCGGACGCCGGTAGAATCCCTGAGTGGTCACTCCTGACACGAACTTCGACTGGAGGGGATTTTATACCCAACAGCTAGCATCAGTACTAACCTCTCTCACCTAATTTGGTATGGATCCTTAAGAATTCTTTCATTTCTAAGCTCAGAAATTGTGTTGGCATTCTCAAATTGAAGATTCTTATGTGGGACATTGAATTGATGATTAGATCCAGTTGGTTGGTGGACAGTGGGTGGGTTGTTTCTGAGATTTACGATAGCTGGCTTAGTAATTGACCTGATTCTCTCCTCATGGTTGACTCAGTTATCTATTTGATTTGTACTTCTAACCTAGCGATAGATTGCTGTTAGATCATAATCAGTTGTTGGAGTTGATTAAACCAATCGTCGGCTAGATTGATCTGTTGAGGAGGTGGATATGATGGCTGATTATAACAGAATGGCTAGGTTAGCTGACTAAGTTGACCTCTATTATAGGCATAGTTTAGATACTGGAGCCTATTTTGAAAGTTTGACATAGAAGAAATTTGGATCTAAGCCTAAGTCTATTGGGATCTCCAAAAAAATTAGGGTGGTTCCTCCAACTTGGGTTATATATGTTTGAGAATAGATCATTAACAGACTTGGAGTAACCTCGGACAGCTTGAACTTGTTCTTGGATGTAAAGTGAAAACTGTGCAACTATAGGATACTCACTTACCTGGTGTGTTGGGCTAGTATAGATAGAACAAATCTCCTGATAATTGGGAGGTGGTATGTATTGCACAGGAGTTTATTGACCTAGAGCTATGATCTGATCTAACTTCTGGATAAGAAGATCTACTTTATCTAATTCTGAGCAATCAGATTCAAGTCGACCTTAGGACTAAAGTCTGCATACTTAATTTCATAGATTCTTGCCTGCTTTTGATGAAGAATCGATCTTCAATAAGAAGATAGTGAAGCATGGTTAATTGAGTTCTCACTCAAGGTCTCAAACAAGGCATAGGCCTCATCTTCACTCTTGCTCATGAATGCACCTCTACAAGATGCATCAACTATCTGTCTATACTAGTCACTTAAATCCTCATAAAAGGCTTAGACAATCTGCCACTTAGATCATAGTGCGGGTATTTTCTAAGAAGTTCCTTAAGTCTCTCCCATGACTCATAAATTTGTTCTCTTGAAAGCTGAGCAAATCTAATGATGGCTCATCTCATGATATTGGTTCGATCTATGTGATAGAATTTCTTAAGAAACTCATGCTATATTTCAACTCAAGTTTGGATTGGTCTCCCTATTGTGCCAAGCCAGTACTTGGCTTTATCCTTAAGTTAGAAGGAGAATAAGATCAGTCTAAGTGTATCATCAGTAAAATTCTGGATTAATTTTGACTATGGAGCATATTGCTAAGAACTCATCTAGATATTTATAAAGATCTTCATTGGTGTTCCTATAGAAAGATGAGAGCATCTGGATTGTGTTCGACTTGATCTCATGATGACTCGTTGGGATTTCAAGTAAGTAGATATAAGTCGATGGATTATAGGTGGAAGGAATAAAATATTCTTTCATCTTCCAAGGTGATTCTTCAGAATTTTCAACCATTAAGTTATCAGGTTTAATGTGTATCAACCGTTCAATTTTAGAGTTGGATTCAACTAGGTCAGAATAAAGTGATCTCCTACCGTGCATGTACCAGTGCAAATCCTAATGTGTAGTTCAGATTTTTTTTTCTTCTTTTTTTTTCTCAATCACAAGCAAGTTAGCAAACAATTAAACCTAGACACTTACAGGTTACTTAGACCTAATAGTTCGATGTAATGTGAATTAACCTAGATGCGAGTTAAGTCTAATCTCACTTCCTTCAATTAGCCAAGTAAGAGGTGGGGTCGTGGGAGGCTCCTCGTGCTTTCGCAACAGACCCAATTAAATAACCATGAGTCTACTTAGGCTTAGCCTTTTTAACCTCTTATCTTAAATACGAATTTCAAGGATGAGTCTAAACTTATTTTGTACTTGACTTTACCACAATACTCGAATTGAACTCAATTGATCATAAGGTTCAATGTCTACTAAATTTTAATTAGGTTTGGGTTAATAAGGGATGCTAGTTGGTTATTTTTGGATTAAAAAAAGATGATAAAATCTCCACCTTATCTTATTATTGGGTGTTACCCTTAAGTCGATTTGGAATGAAGGTGCACAACTAAATTCAAACAAGAGGTTTTATGCAACTAAATTAGATGCATGAAACTAATTAAATTTGAAATACTTATCTTATCTCCAGCGATCACCAAAAGTAAATTTAAGATGATGAATGCTCTAAATAATTAAGTTTCTACTCCTATCATGTAATTTTTATTAGATTTATGTAAGTGACTTTTAAGTTCATTTGAAAATAAAGCAACTAATACTAAAAAGAAAAGTAGTTTAGGGTTAGGATTGATTTCACCTACATGAAGCTTTTCATCTTTCTTTTCTTCTTCTTTTTTTTTCTCTTTTTTTCTACAAAAAAAAATTAAAAAAGTTAGAAAGCTATATTCATAAGAAAATTAAAGAAATCAAATATTAAAATGAGTGCCTTCCCCAGCAACGACGCCAAAAATTTGATGTGCGTGATGTTGTCATTAGGACACCATGCAATCAATTTAATTTTAACTCCTAAAAAATTTTATAAATAACAGTGAGTCAGGTCAAATCCATGGAGAAGACTATGAGTTGATATTTTGAAATCTTTAATTTTTGAAAGAAAGAAAAGAAAGATTGAATGGAGTCAGATACTAAGAATTAAACGTGTAATCAAAAGAAATTGGTACTAGGATCTACTAATTAGATCCTAATGTCTACTTGCAATAAAAATAAATTTTAAAAATTTAAATCTTATATTAATTAAAATCTATATCTTATTGCAAGAATTTTAAAAGAAATGCAGCAATCAAAAATTAAAAGTATAAAAGAAAGTAACTGGGTACTAAGATCTACAACTAGATCCTAGCATATATGTGCAATAAAAATAAAATCTCAATTAAAAGATAGAATTAAAGGTCATAAAATTAACTTTTCATTAATCAAAACCAAAGTTTAATTATAAAAAATTTTAAAAAAAATAAAAGCAGAGAACAAAAAGTAAATAGGAAGCTTGAAATAGTAATAAAGATTATCAAAATAGATTTCGCAGCCTTGTCGGAAAGACAGTTGGTAGATGCCTCTTCCTTTGTACTCTGTAGAGCTTGCTTGCATCCTCTTCTTTATCTTCCTTGAATTCTGATCTTGAAAAAGATGGAGGCTTAATAGAAGTGATGGTGAAGGAAACAAGGCTCTCTTCCAGACACTCCTTTCGTTGAAGCACAATCCAAACCCTAAGCCCTTGTTGCTACCCCTTCTCTTTTTCTTTATGCCGCCCAACTCCAGATGATCTTTAGAAGAAGGCCTAGGGTCCTTTAAATAGAGCTAGGGCTAGGGTTTCTATGGTGTGTAGCATGTAAGAAAAGAAAGAAAGGGGCCAGTTGATTTTATGATGAGGCATGAGGTATTGGAGGCGTGTAATAAAAGAAGGATGGGGTGCGCCCACTTCATGCATGAAGAAAGATGGGAGGATTTTAGGGCATCAAAGAAAGTTTAGCATGTAAGATAGAGGGAACTAGGGCGAGGAGGAAGTTAGGGTTTCATAAAGAGAGGTGGGAGCATGAATAGTATTGCTCCTAAATTGATTTTGATGATTACAAAGCAGATTGAAGGGATACAATTAATTTTAAATTGAAAAAGGCTTTATGCTCTTCAAGGGCAAAATCATAATTTCACTAAAATCCTGATTTGATAGTATCACTTGATAGAACAAAAGATTTGTAATCTATTGGTGAAAATTTCATTGTATTTGAACTTATATTTTTGAAGTTATGAAGGTTTGAAGTGCATGAGTCGACTCATGAGTCAACTCATGGCACTATGAGCTGACTGGCACGCAAAAAAAAAAAAAAATTCCCATGGCACGCTGGATTTTTGACTTGGCACGACCTGTGAGTCAACTCATGAGTCGACCCACAAGGCATGAGTCGACTCATGAGTCGACCTCTGCTGATTTGAGCCGAAAAATCTAGAAATCAAGACTGTCTGATCTGTGCAACAGAAGTCGACTCATGAGTCGACTCCTGTAGCATGAGTCGACTCATGAGTCGACCCCTGCGACGGAAAATGTCAGCAACGGCTATTTTTTTGCCCATTTTAATTGCCTTTTATGCTTCCTAAAATTGCTCTAACGGCTCTTTATCTGCCTAAAATATTTTCTCTTGCTTCTAATGTAATAAAATACTTTAAATGGTGAAAGAAATTGCAGATTAAATAGCAGATCAAACGTGAAATCAAAAATGAGAAAAATGAAAGAGATGATCCAAAATCTGCACGAAAAAGCCTGAGATCAACGAAATATCCAAAAAGAAAAAGAGAGAGGATCCACAATATACAAGAGAGATTGTGAAAGAGAAAAGCAAGAGTATTCAAGAGGATCTTTCAAGCCTATTGTTCAACCTTGATCTAGAGATCTTTCAAAGCTTTCAAGAGATCTTCAATCAACAATCAACCTCTTCTCAAGCATTCGTTCAAGCGTTCATCCACATTGAGAAAATTCGAAAAGGGGTTTTTATTTGAGTAAAGTTTTTATTGTTATATTCGCTCATTTAAAGGAGCTGTTATTGTATTAATCTGTGCTCAAAATTTTCTAACTCTTTGTGAGTTTTTGTTCTTGTTTTTGGAGGATTTCCAAAACAAGGAAAGGTTGATCCGAACCTGAAATCGGAGTGTTTTGGGTTTACTTGTACCCGAGAAATAAGTGATCTTGCTTGGGATAGCTAGTGTCGGAGTTTCCGACATTTTGTATTCGGGTTGAATACAAAGATAGTGGATTGAAATTCCCAAGTAGGAGCTTGGGGAGTGGATATAGGTGCAAGGTTGGCACCGAACCACTATAAATCCTTGTGTTTGTGGTGTGCTTTATCACTTCATTTTATTTCTTTATTATATTCTTGCATTCCTGCTTTAGGTAATTAATATTGAATTAAAGTCTTTGTTTTGTTATTCATAAGTAATCAGTTGGGCTTAAAATTTTTAGAAACCCAATTCACCCCCCCCTCTTGGGTTGCATAGCTGGGCAACAAGTGGTATTAGAGCCGGTGCTCTAGCCCTTCTTTGATCTAACAATCAAAGAGTCAAAGATCTATGGCAACCCATGTTGGTACTTCTCTAGCCGAGGGGCAATCAACAAACCGACCTCCACTTTTCAATGGGTCTAATTACACCTATTGGAAAGCTCGGATGAAGATTTTCATACAAGCACTCGACTATGATATGTGGAGTATCATAGTGAATGGTCCTCACACACCCACCAAGATTATAGATGGTGAGGAGTCAACCAAACCCGAGAAAGAATAGGATGAGGTTGACAAGAAATTGGCACAATTAAATGCCAAAGCCATGAATGTTCTTTATTGTGCACTAGATGCTAGTGAATTCAATCGCATTTCTACTTGTGCATCTGCTAAAGAAATATGGGATAGGTTAGAAGTAACCCATGAGGGAACAAATCAAGTAAAAGAGTCTAAAATAAACATGCTTGTACATAAATATGAATTGTTCAAAATAGAGCATGATGAGTCCATAACTGCCATGTTTACTCATTTTACTGATATAATTAATGGTTTGAAGAGTCTTGGCAAATCTTATACTAACAGTGAACTTGTAAGGAAGATTCTCAGGTCACTGCCAAGAACTTGGGAAGCCAAAGTGACTGCCATCCAAGAAGCAAAGGACTTGAACACTCTACCTCTAGAAGAGCTTCTTGGATCCTTGATGACTCATGAACTTAGCATGAAGCAACATCAGGAGGATGAAGTCAAAAAGAAAAGAACCATTGCCCTCAAATCCACAACTTCACCTAATTATGAAACGGATGAATCTGAAGATGAAGAACAGGATGAAGAGATGGCACTCATCACCCGAAAATTTAAGAAGTTTCTAAGAAAAAGGAAACAGGGGATGAGAAAGAAATTCACAAAAGGAGAACAAAGCAAAGAAAAAGAGAAAGATCAACCCCTTACATGCTACGAGTGCAAGAAGCTGGGACATTTCAGATCCGAATGTCCACAACTGAAGAAAGATCCCAAAAAGTTCAAAAAGAAGGCAATGATGGCGACTTGGAGTGCGAGTGATGACTCAAGCTCCGACGAGGAAACCTCAACAGAACAAGCCAATCTGTGCCTGATGGCACATGAAAATGAGGTAACTTCTGAATCCACTAGTGAATTCACATTTGAAGAATTGCATGAAGCATTCTATGATTCAATTGATGAATTAAAGAAACTAGGAAAGAAAAACAAAGAACTGAAATTGAAAAATCAGTCCTTAGTGAAACAAGCTGAAATTCTTTCAATTAAAAAATTCACCTTGAGTCAAGAAAATCAAAACTTAAAGGATAAAATTAACAAGCTGAAATCTATAGTAGATAAGTTCACCTTAAGTTCAAACAAACTAAATACGATCTTTGAAAATCAGAAAGCTATATATGATAAGGCTGGACTTGGCTATAAACCTCTGAAGAAACAAAAGTTTCTGAAGGATATTTATGTAAATTATCCAAGTAACAAGTCTACAAATATTACTTATTTCAAATGTGGTAGAATAGGACATAAATCATACACATGCCTTAAATCTACCAATACAACTATAAAGAAAATATGGATTCCAAAAGGAACCATTCTGACTAACCCAAAAGGACCCAAGAAAGCTTGGGTACCTAAGACAGAGACTTGACCTTTGATTGCAGGTGTGTCTAGCATCCCAAGAAGAAACAGGAAATGGTATCTTGACAGCGGATGCTCGAGACACATGACTGGTGATGAATCATAATTCATCACGCTTGATGCTAAGGATGGAGGGATGGTCACCTTTGGAGATAATGGCAAAGGAAAGATCATCGGGATAGGTAACATTGGTATCACTCCCTCCAAATATATTGAGAATGTTTTAGTAGTTAAAGGTTTAAAGCATAACTTACTTAGCATTAGTTAATTCTGTGATAAAGGGTATAAAGTAGTTTTTGAATCATCTGTTTGCATTGTGACTAGTCCTATTAACGATGGCATTAAATTTATAGGACATAGGCATGGCAATGTTTATATGATAGATTTGAATGACTTAGCCAAATTAGACATGCAATGCCTAGTATCCTTAAATGCTAAAATCAATGAGACTAGTTGGCTGTGGCATCGTAGACTTGCACATATCAGCATGCATTCTCTTTCAAAATTAATTAAGAAAGATTTAGTTCTCGATTTGCCAAAACTAAATTTTGAAAAGGATAGAATCTGTGATGCATGCCAATTAGGTAAACAAACTAGAGTATCATTTAAATCCAAAAACACTGTTTCAACTTCTAGACCATTAGAGCTCTTACATATGGACTTATTTGGACCAACTAGAACCACCAGTCTAGGAGGAAAATGATATGGCTTTGTAATTATAGATGATTATTCTCGTTTTACTTGGGTTTTCTTTTTGGCTCACAAAAATAAAACTTTTCATATTTTCACTAAATTTCATCGAAAAGTCTCTAATGAAAAAAGTTTTTCAATTCAAAATATTAGAAGTGATCATGGAACTGAATTTGAAAATCAAGATTTTAAAAATTTTTGTGATGAAAATGAAATTGGCCATAACTTCTCTGCTCCTAGGACACCCCAACAGAATGGGGTAGTTGAAAGAAAAAACAGAACCTTAGAAGAAATGGCCCGTACCATGCTTTATGAAAGCAACCTTCCAAAATATTTTTGGACGGAAGTAATTAACACAGCATGTTACATTTTAAATCATGCTTTAATTAGACAATTTTTAAAGAAAACCCCCTATGAACTTTGGAAAGGAAGAAAACCAAATATTGCATATTTTCATATTTTTGGTTGCCGATGTTTTGTATTAAATAATGACAAAGAAAAACTTAGTAAATTTGATGCAAAATCAGATGAAGCAATCTTTCTAGGTTACTCCTCTACTAGTAAAGCATTTAGAGTTTTCAACAAAAGAACTTTAGTAGTTGAGGAGTCCATACATGTTGTTTTTGATGAATCTAACGATCTTCCTTCAAGGAAGAATGAGGGTGTTGATGATGCAGAGCCACTAATAGAAGGTATGAAGGAGATCACTCTGAAAGACTCAGCAACTCCAGAAGACAAGGATCAAGAAGACGAACAAAATGAAAGAGGTGAAGAAATTCAAGAACAACCTCAAGGTACAAATGACCTACCCAAGGAATGGAGGTATGTTCACAACCATCCTAAGGAGTTAATTATTGGTGACCCTATGCATGGGGTAAAAACCCGTTCTTCACTTAGAGATATACTTAATCATTGTGCTTTTGTATCTCAATTTGAACCTAAAACTTTTGAAGAAGCTGAAAATGATCATAACTGGATTAATGCTATGCAAGAAGAACTTAATCAATTTGAAAGAAATAATATTTGGACCTTAGTATCAAGACCTAAAGATTATTCAATAATTGGCACAAAATGGGTCTTTAGAAACAAATTAGATGAGCATGGAAATGTAATTAGAAATAAAGCAAGACTGGTTGCTAAGGGATATAATCAAGAAGAAGGAATTGATTTTGATGAAACTTTTGCACCTGTTGCTAGATTAGAAGCTATTAGACTTTTACTTGCATATGCTTGCTTTATGAAATTCAAATTATTTCAAATGGACGTTAAAAGTGCATTTTTAAATGGATATATTTCTGAAGAAGTATATGTAGAACAACCCCCTGGATTTGAAAATCATGCTTTTCCTAATCATGTCTTTAGATTAAATAAAGCTTTATATGGTCTAAAACAAGCACCTAGAGCATGGTATGAAAGGCTAAGCAAATTTTTACTAAATAATGGTTTTTCAAGAGGCAATGTAGATACAACCCTATTTATTAAAAGAAATCAAAATGATATGCTAGTTATACAAATTTATGTTGATGACATAATTTTTGGGTCTACTAATGAATCTCTTTGTCAAGACTTTGCTAAGCTTATGCAGGGGGAGTTTGAGATGAGCATGATGGGAGAACTCACCTTCTTCCTTAGACTCCAAATCAAACAATCAAAAGAGAGAATCTCCATCACCCAAAGCAAGTACACCAAGAAACTACTCAAAAGATTTGGAATGGAGAACTGCAAACCAATTGGTACACCAATGAGTCCCTCATGTAAGCTTGACAAGGATGATGAAGGTAAAAGCGTAGACTTAAAATACTATAGAGGTATGATTGGCTCATTATTATATCTAACTGCAAGTAGGCCTGATATCATGTTTAGTGTTTGTTTATGTGCTAGATATCAATCTAATCCTAAGGAATCTCATTTGAATGCTGTTAAAAGAATCCTTAGATACTTAAATGGTACTCAAACTCTAGGGTTATGGTACTCTAAGGACTCACAAATTAATTTATTAGGATATTCAGATGCTGATTTTGCTGGATGTAAATTAGATAGAAAAAGCACAAGTGGAACTTGCCAATTTCTTGGAGTTAACCTAATCTCATGGTTTAGCAAGAAACAAAATTCGATGGCACTGTCTACGGCTGAGGTCGAATACATTACAGTCGGAAGTTGTTGTGCTCAAATCTTATGGATTAAGCAACAACTCGAAGACTTTGGAATTAAACTTAATGAAATACCAATAAGATGTGATAATACAAGTGCCATAAATCTATCTAAAAATCCAATTCAACACTCAAGATCTAAATATATTGAAATAAGACATCATTTTATAAGAGAACATGTTCAAAACAAAAATATAATTCTTGAATATGTTTGCACTGAAAATCAATTAGCTGATATCTTTACAAAGGCCCTTAGTGAGGATAGACTTTATGAAATTAAGAGAAATCTAGGAATTCTAGATCCATTTGCCTAAAATTTCTCAATTTCCAAAGAATTGATTAGAGCTCAATTTTCAACATCTATCCTGGTCCCAAATACTCAAATTTATCATTCTAAAAACTTATCTTTGAGCAAAATTCCTTCACCCAAAATTTTGAATTTTTTTGGAATTTATTCGTATTTTTTTCTGAATTTCTGAACTTCATGAGTCGACCCCCATGAGTCGACTCAATGGCAAACTTGCAAATCCCACCAACTTCCATCGGGTTCATTGTTTTTATTCTGAAACCCTGTTCGTGAGATGACTCATCTTCTCATCGTCCTCCTTCCAAAAGCCGTCTTCTCCAAACTTTTTTTTTTCCAAGGATCCAACTTGAAGCAATTCTCCCTCCTCCTCTCCACCAAAAATCGCCTCCTTGAAAAGGAATTTTTTGTGCTTTCTCGCATTGCTTGGCGCGGTTGGAACATGCCCTAGCACTTCACCGATCTTCCAAAATCCGCTTCTTTTCTCCACTAGAATCCTTCTTTACTCTCTTGTGATCCCTCCTCCACTCAATTCAAGTCTCCTTGCCTGCTATTATAGTGGATATGGCTCCAAAGATGAAGCTTCCCCAAAGAAGGAAATCAATCCGTGAGCCTGAAGAATTTGTCAGAAAGAAAAGGCAAGCCACTCAATCTTCAACTGCTCCAACTCCAGTTTCAGTACCTACTTAAGGTCCCTCTCAATCCTCCATAAGCCCCAGTGTGAATCCTCTTTCTGATAGAAAAGTAGAAACTGGGAAAAATATAAATTTTTGGTTCTTTGAAGATGAGGGCTTTACTTTTGCTACCAAAATTAAAAACCAAGGATGGAAACTCTATTGCTCTCTTAAGGAAGTCACCTATGTTGACCTTGTTAGAGAATTCTACCAAAACCTACATTATGGAAACGGGTCAGTAACTTCAACTGTAAAGGGAATTGATATCTGCCTGGATTCTAAGATATTAGGAGAAATATTACAGTTGCCAAGTGAAGGATATTCATATATGGAACTCCCAATTAAAGAAGAGGGGATCAGAATTATTTTAGGAGAAACTTTTTCAGGAAATTTAAACAAATTGGAAGCAAAGTTTTTGTCCATTGAGATGAGGGTCCTGCATCAGATAGTTTCAAAGCTCTTCTTTCCTAGGAGTGGTAGACATGACTTACTTTCCAGCAGAGATGTATGTGTCATGTTTCATGTCATCACTCAGACCCCCCTGAACCTCCCTGCACTTATGATAGAGGCCATGAGAGAAACTTTGAACAGATCCAAGGCACACTTGCCTTATGGTATGGCCCTTACTAGAGTATTTAGGAGGTTTGGAGTTAGCTGTGAGGGGGAGGCATCTACCAAACTCTCACATGTGGACACTTCAACCAACAC
>NC_026004.2:76064327-76129651 GCF_000442705.2 Elaeis guineensis | reverse complement strand
TTAGGAATTGGATCAAACCCAAATCTTAATTCAACTGGGACTAATTATCTAATCCTTTTGGGGTTATCCTATAACCCTATAGGGTTGATCAAATCAACCATAAAATGAGTCAAATTAAATTCAATTAAATTAGACTTGATGCAAGCCCCATTGTTCAATCAAATTGAGTTAATTAGCAATCCTATTGCTAATTGTTGGGTACAAAATACCCACGATCGAAGTTCTCAGCGGGATTAGCCCTTGCGAGCCCCGCCCGGACTCCTACAGGAGCCGGGCTCCGTCGTCAACTTCAACCGCCGGTAAGGTCCGTCCGGACTCCTACGGGAGCCAGACTTCGCCAACAACCTCAACCGCAAGTAGACTCTGCCCAGACTCCTACGGGAGCCGGGCTCCGTCCTCAACAACAACTGCCGGTATGCCTTGTCCAGACTCCTACGGGAGCCGGACTTCGCCTTTAGCTTTAATTGCAGGAAGACTCCGCCCGGACTCCTACGGGAGTCGGACTTCATCCTCAACTCCAACGGCTGCAGACAGACTTCGTCCGGACTCCTACGGGAGCCGGACTCCGCCGACAACTTCAACCGCAAGTAGACTCCGCCCGGACTCCTACGGGAGCCGGGCTCCGTCCTCAACAACAACTGTCGGTACACCTTGTCCGGACTCCTACGGGAGCTGGACTTCGCCTTTAGCTTTAATTGCAGGAAGACTTTGCCCGGACTCCTACGGGAGCCGGGCTTCGTCCTCGACTCCAACGGCTGTAGACAGACTTCGTCCGGACTCCTACGAGAGCCGGACTCCACCGACAACTTCAATCGCAAGTAGACTCCGCCCGGACTCCTACGGGAGCCGGGCTCCATCCTCAACAACAACTGCCGGTATGCCTTGTCCGGACTCCTACGGGAGCCGGACTTCGCCTTTAGCTTTAATTAAAGGAAGACTCCGCTCGGACTCCTACGGGAGCCGGGCTTCGTCCTCGACTCCAACGGCTGCAGACAGACTTCGTCCGGACTCCTACGAGAGCCGGACTCCGCCGACAACTTCAACCACAAGTAGACTCCGCCCGGACTCCTACAGGAGCCAGGCTCCGTCCTCAACAACAGCTGCTGGTACGCCTTGTCCGGACTCCTACGGGAGCCGGACTTCGCCTTTAGCTTTAATTGCAGAAAGACTCCGCCCGGACTCCTACGGGAGCAGGGCTTCGTCCTCGACTCCAACGGCTGCAGACAGACTTTGTCCGAACTCTTACGAGAGCCGGACTCCGCTGACAACTTCAACCACAAGTAGACTCCGCCCGGACTCCTACGGGAGCCAGGCTCCGTCCTCAACAACAACTGTCGGTACGCCTTGTCCGGACTCCTACGGGAGCCGGACTTCGCCTTTAGCTTTAACTGCAGGAAGACTCCGCCCGGACTCCTACGGGAGCGGGGCTTCGTCCTCGACTCCAACGGCTGCAGACAGACTTCGTCCGGACTCCTACGAGAGTCAGACTCCAACGAGAGTCAGACTCCACCGACAACTTCAACCGCAAGTAGACTCCGCCCGGACTCCTACGGGAGCCGGGCTCCGTCCTCAACAACAACTGTCGGTATGCCTTGTCCGGACTCCTACGGGAGCCGGACTTCGCCTTTAGCTTTAATTGCAGGAAGACTCCGCCAGAACTCCTACGGGAGCCGGGCTTCGTTCTTGACTCCAACGGCTGCAGACAGACTTCATCCGGACTCCTACGGGAGCCGGACTCCGCCGACAACTTCAACCGCAAGTAGACTCCGCCCGGACTCCTACGGGAGCGGGCTCCGTCCTCAACAACAACTGCCGGTACGCCTTGTCCGGACTCCTACGGGAGCCAGACTTTGCCTTTAGTTTTAATTGCAGGAAGACTCGGCCCGGACTCCTACGGGAGCCGGGCTTCGTCCTCGACTCCAATGACTGCAGACAGACTTCATCCGGACTCCTACGAGAGCCAGACTCTGCCGACAACTTCAACCGCAAGTAGACTCCGCCCGGACTCCTACGGGAGCCGGGCTCCGTTTTCAACAACAACTGCCGGTATGCCTTGTCCGGACTCCTACGGGAGCCGGACTTCGCCTTTAGCTTTAATTGCAGGAAGACTCCGCCTGGACTCCTACGGGAGCCGGGCTTCGTCCTCGACTCCAACGGCTGCAGACAGACTTCGTCCGGACTCCTACGAGAGCCAGACTCCGCCGACAACTTCAACCGCAAGTAGACTCCGCCCGAACTCCTACGGGAGCCGGGCTTCGTCGCCAACTTCGACTGTCGGTAAGATCCGTCCGGACTCCCTCGGGAGCCAGACTTCGCACCTGATTTTGATTGCAGGAGACTCCGCCCGGACTCCTACGGGAGCCGGGCTCCACCCGCGACTTCAACTCTGAGAGGACTCCGTCCGGACTCCCACGGGAGCCGGGCTCCCCCATGACTCCAACCGCAAGGAGGACTCCGCCCGGACTCCTACGGGAGCCAGACTCTGTCATCAGCTCCGACTGCTGCCGAACTTCAGCCGGTGGATCTGCACTCCCTGGCAGGCCATAATAACGACCATGATCCTGCTCCACTCTCTATGGTGGATTCCGTGCAGCTCCATCACTCCCTGACAGGCCACAGTAACGGTCACAGCACTACTCCACTCCCTATGATGGATCTCGCGCAGCTCCATTACTCTCTGACAGGCCGTATTAATGGCCACAATTCTGCTCCACTCCCTGCGGTGGATCCTGTGCGATCCCACCACTCCATGACGAGTCACGACAGCGAACGTCGCTCCACTCCCCGTAACTGACTCCACGTGGCACACCCCGATGATAGCCACGGGTCCACTCCACTACTCTTCGCAGCAAACTCCGCCTGACCTGGGCAGCCCACTGCCAGACTGTTACAGATGTCGCTATCAGGCTACTGCCCCCTCCGCCTATAAAAGAGGACCCAGATACATTTTTATATAAGCTCTCATCTTTTATCTAAAAACTCTGCTAAATTCTCCGTTCGAACACTCCATTCTTGTTGAGGCAGAGAACTGACTTGAGCATCGGAGGGTCTTGCCGGAGCAACCCCACCTCTGGTTTAGACTTTTTGCAGGTCCCGGCGGCGACCGCGACTTCCCGACTCCAGCTTCTCCGGTGCAAGCAGATTTTTGCACCAACAGGATTGGCGCTAGAGGAAGGGCCTGTGTCTTCGCAGTACCCTTGTTCTTAAAGGAGTGCTCAACGGATCCACCTCAGTCATCTTATCCGGCACCCACTCCTCCTTTCCTCATCTGATGCCTTCTCGCGAGGCCTTCGCACAACTACCTCCAGCTATGGTCGCCGATAAGGAGTGGCCGGACGATCGGCCTCTATCGGATTCCATCAACACCATCTCGGGGAATCCCGGGGAGGCAACCAACATACCAGCCGTATCCCCCAAGCGGTAAAAAGTTGAAGAACCCATAACCTTTACTGAAGAAGACACCCAGGGAGTCCAATTCCCTCATAACGATGCGGTCGTAGTTTCCTTGAATATAGCAAATTACGACGTCCGTCGCATTCTTGTCGACAACGGAAGTTCGGCCGACATCTTGTTCTACGATGCCTTTTCAAGAATGTCCGCTCTTGGCGATCATCTGAGACCGATTTGCTCCCCCTGGTAGGGTTTACCGGTGACGCCGTTCCGACGGAAGGAATGATAGCTTTGACTGTGGCCGCGGGTCAATATCCAAAGCAATCCAGGGCTCTGGTGAATTTCTTGGTGGTGAAGGCGCCATCCGCCTACAATGCAATCCTTGGCCGACCCGCCTCAATGCTCTCCGAGCTGTCGTTTCAACCTACCATTTGAAGTTGAAGTTCCCCACCAACCAGGGGATCGGAGAGGTCCGGGGAGACCAAGCCCTGGCCAGACATTGCTACAACATCGCCTTGCAAAGAAGCGATCAGCTGATCCCTGTCCCGTCGATGGACTAGATGCTCGCGATGACCTCACCGAAGAAAGGGGCGGCCCAATCGAAGATCTGGTACCAATCCCTTTGAATGATGGGAACGCGGAGCATGTGGCGTTAATTGGCTCCAACCTGGGGGAGGAGGTGCGGACAGTCTTATTGATTTCCTCCGAAGGAATGCGAGTTTTGCTTGGGTTCCAGCAGACATGCCGGGGATTGACACGGAGTCATGGAGCATCATCTGGCAGTCGATCCGAAGCATCGACCGACAAAAGAAAAAATCCGGAGTCATGCCCCGGAGAGGCAGAAGGCGATAGCCGAGGAAGTGGATAAGCTTCTCAAGGCCAGATTCATTAAGGAAGTCAATTATCCTGATTGGATTTCCAATGTTGTTCTGGTCAAAAAAGCAAACGGCAAGTGGAGGATGTGCATAGACTTCAAAAAGCTGAATAAGGCTTGTCCAAAGGACAGCTACCCCCTCCCCAGAATCGACCAACTGGTGGATGCGACCTCAGGCCATGAGCTCCTCACCTTTATGGATGCGTTCTCTGGCTATAATCAAATTAGAATGGCGTCGAAGATGAAGAAAAGACAGCTTTCATCACTAATCACGGCCTTTACTGTTACAGGGTCATGCCTTTCGGCCTCAAGAATGCGGGCGCAACCTACCACGGTTGGTGAACAAAATCTTCAAAGAACAGATCGGCGAAACATGGAGGTCTACGTGGACGATATGCTCGTAAAAAGCAAGTCTTCCAGGAATCATGTCGCCGACCTCGAGAGACCTTTGACGCCCTCCGAAAGTATAGAATGAAGCTGAACCCAACTAAATGCGCTTTTGGAGTAACCTCAAAAAGTTTCTGGGCTTCATGGTATCAAGGCACAGGATTGAGGCCAATTCAGAGAAAATTACACCATCCAGGAGATGACCGCCCCAAAGTCGATCAAAGAGGTTCAGCGCCTCATAGGAAGGATAGCGGCTCTTAATCGCTTCGTCGCGAGGTCGGCCGAATGGTGCTTGCCCTTCTTTTAAACCCTCAAGCAGCCAAAGAACTTCTGTTGGACCCCTGAGTGCCAACAGGCATTCGAGGAGTTAAGAAGCTACCTTAGCTCACCCCCGCTGTTGGCCAAGCCTGAACCTGGGGAGGAACTATTTTTATACCTAGCGGTCTCTCCATGGCCCTCGCGGCCGTCCTTGTCAAAGAAGAAGCGAAAGTCCAGCGATCAGTCTACTACATTAGCCGGCGCTGAGGGACGCGAGACCAGGTACACCAAATTAGAAAAACTGACCTACACCTTGTTGATTGCAGCTCGGAGGCTCCGACCCTACTTTCAAGGGCACACCGTGACGCTACTCACCGATCAACCGATCAAGGCGATTTTACATCGGGCTGACACCTCCGAAAGAATGGCAAAATGGGCGATTGAGCTCACAGAATCGACATCAACTACAGACCTAGACCAGCAGTAAAGGCCCAAATACTGGCAGATTTCATAGTAGAGTGCACCATCCCAGAGGAGGTCGAACCTGAGCAAAGCAAAGTTGACGACCTGAAGTCTCAACCGAACTCCCCCAACGAAAAGGCCAATCCCTCCGATCACTTTTGGACCCTTATGTGGATGGATCTTCCAACATGTCGGGCGCAGGTGCAGGCCTGATCTTGGTCAGTCCAGAGGGAGTCGTAGCGGAGTACGCTCTGCGTTTCGAGTTCCCCGCAACAAATAATGGAGCGGAATATGAAGCCCTGATCGCAGGACTAAGGATCGCCAGAGAGCTGGGAATAAGTCAACTCCGGGTGCACAGTGACTCTCAACTGGTGGTGGGGCAAGTCAGCGGGAGTTATGAAGCGCGGGAGGATAGTATGTCCAGATACCTTAAGAAGGTAAAGGAGCTCACCCCCGCCTTCAGCAGCTTCAACATTAGACAGATTTCCAGACTGGAGAATACCAGGGCCGATCTTCTCTCCAAGCTGGCGACATCTACTCTGTCGAATTGCCCAGAGGCATCCTCTTCGAAGTTCTAAAATACCCGAGTACAGAAGAATCGCGGCCCGTAATGGAGATCGACTACAAGCCCAGCTGGGTCGACCCGCTGATAACCTATCTTAAAGATGGGGTTCTCCCCCAGGATGCGAAGGAGGCTCGGAAGGTCCGAAATCAAGCCTCCCAGTACATCCTTTATGAGGGCAAGTTGTACAAAAGATCATACTCCTTGCCCCTCTTGAAATGTCTCCGGCCCTCGGAAGCTGACTACGCCTTGTGGGAAGTACATGAGGGATTTGCGGAAACCATTTGGGGGCTAGATCTTTATCCCACAAGCTGCTCCGCCAGGGATATTACTGGCCAACGATGCATCATGATTCGATTGAATATATCAAAAAGTGTGATCGATGCCAGAGATACGCCAACATCCAGAGACAGCCCACCACCAAACTCACACCCTTGAGTGCCCCATGGCCTTTTGCACAATGGGGGATGGATATCCTTGGCCCTTTTCCATGGCATCTGGGCAAAGGAAGTTCCTCCTCGTAGCGATCGACTACTTCACCAAATGGGTTGAAGCCGAACCACTAGCAAAAATCACGGAAGCGAAAGTTCAAGATTTCATCTGGAAATCAATCGTGTGTAGGTTCGGTCTGCCTAGAACCCTAATCACTGATAACGGACGACAATTTGCGGGAGCAAAATTCGCCGAATTCTGTGAAGATTTAAACATCTCCCATAATTTCACATCAGTAGCCCATCCCCGACGAATGGCGAAGCTGAGGTGACCAACAGAACCCTTTTGCAGGGGATTAAGACAAGGCTCGAAAAAACGAAGGGAACTTGGGTGGACGAACTTTATCATGTGTTGTGGGCGTATCGAACTACTCAGAGGCTACCCACGGGGGAGACCCCTTTCGCTTTAGCCTTCGGTATGGAAGCCGTCATCCCCATCGAGCTCAAACTCCCATCAGCACGAGTCGTGGCATTCGACGAACATCAAAGTTCGCAAGGTCTTAGAGCCAACCTCGACCTACTGGAAGAAAGATGGGAGATAGCTCAGGTTCAGATGGCAGCCTACAGACAGAAGGTTGCTCAATATTACAACACCCAGATTAAGAACAAAGCCTTTAAAGTGGGAGATCTAGTGCTTCGACGAGCCGCTGTCTCACAACCTCAGGACCGAGGGAAACTCACCCCAAACTGGGAGGGACCGTATGAAGTCAAAAAAGTAGTCCGGCCCGGAACTTATTATCTTAAGAAACTCAGAGGAGCTGACCTCCCGCGACCGTGGAGCTTGAAAAACTTGTGGATGTACTACCAGTAATTTTATTTTAATTGAAAATCACATGCCTATATGTCCTTGGACAATGCAAACAAACTGTATCAAAAATGAAAGGGAAACCTCATCCCGACAAGGTCGAAGGCCCGGTTTCATTTAGACCGGATGGGGGGAGAGGCCCTACAACGCCCATATGCGCCCCACAGCCATGTCAGGAACAGGAGGAGAACCTCGTCCTGACATGAGCAAAGTCGAAGGCCGATTCCATTTAGACCGGATGGGGGGAGAGGCCCTACAACGCCCATATGCGCCCCCACAGCCATGTCAGGAACAAGAGGAGAACCTCGTCCTGACATGAGCAAAGTCGAAGGCCCGGTTCCATTTAGACCGGATGGGGGGAGAGGCCCTACAACGCCCATATGCGCCCCCACAGCCATGTCAGGAACAGGAGGAGAACCTCATCCTGACATGAGCAAAGTCGAAGGCCCGGTTCCATTTAGACCGGATGGGGGGAGAGGCCCTACAACGCCCATATGCGCCCCCACAGCCCTGTTAGGGACAGGAGGGGAACCTCGCCCTAACTTGAGCAAGGTCGAAGGCCCGGTTCCATTTAGATCGGATGGAGGGAGAGGCCCTACAACGCCCATATGCGCCCCCACAGCCGTGTCAGGAACAGGAGGAGAACCTCGTCCTGACATGAGCAAAGTCAAAGGACCGGTTCTTTTAGACCGGATGGGGGGAAAGGCCTTACAGTGCCCTAACACGCCCCCACAGCCGGGCCAGGAACGGGAGGAGAACCTCGCCCTGGCCGAGCAAAGGGGAAGGCCCGGACTCCTACGGGAGTCGGGCTCCGTCCACGACGCCAAGGAAGACTCCATCCAGACTCCTACGGGAGCCGGACTCCGTCCACGACGCCAAGAAGACTCCACCCGGACTCCTACGGGAGCCGGGCTCGTCCACGATCCAAAGAAGACTCCACCCGGACTCCTACGGGAGACCAGAAGCTACGGGAGCCGGGCTTTGTCCACGACACCGCGGAAGACTCCACCCGGACTCCTACGGGAGCCGGGCTTCATCCATGACACCACGGAAGACTCCACTCGGACTCCTATGGGAGCCGGGCTTCATCCACGATACTGCGAAAGACTCCACCCGGACTCCTACGGGAGTCGGGCTTCATCCACGACACCGCAGAAGACTCCACCCGGACTCCTACGGGAGTCGGGCTTCATCCACAACACCGCGAAAGACTCCACCCGGACTCCTACGGGAGCCGAGCTTCATCCACGACACCACGGAAGACTCCACCCGGACTCCTACGGGAGCTGGGCTTCGTCCTCGACGCCAAGAAAGACGCCGCCCGGACTCCTACGGGAGCCGGGCTCTGCCCACGACCCCAATCACAGGAGGGTTCCGTCCGGACTCCCACGGGAGCCGAACTTTGCCTTGACTTCAGCGGAGAAAGATTCCAAGCGAAAAGGAAAAAGGAAGGCAACAGACCAGGACAGCTACGGTTGGAAAACGGACTGCGGTCGAGGTACAGAAAACTCTATCACCGCAAGGACTGGGGCTCCCATCGGGAGTCCCAGCTCTTGGGGAAGTTTTCGACACAAAATAGGATGACTTACTTAGGGTGGCAGAAGCTCGGATCTCCGAATTCAAGCCCTGGGAGGGACCCTAGGCCCGAATGGCCCCAAGCGAGCCTGCAGCCATTGACAAAATAAAAGAGGTCATCGATGACCTTAGGATGATGCGAAAAAGAAAAGAAGAAAAGGAGGAAGAGAGAAGAAAGAAGAATAAAGAAGTTCGACGAACGACTATTCGATGCAAGATGCAGGCGAGATAACAAAATATCCTCTTCATTTTTCAACCAATAAGGTGTACGTTACAAGACCCGGTGGGCCAGAGAAAAAAAAAATATGAAAAATAAATACATCAGCGACGACATCGAGAACACGGTTTGGAAAGGATACGCCGGAAGCCGCTTCAAGCTGCAAACTTCTCTTCCCATTTCGTGTTCAGTGCATGTGGCGGGCCTATCAGCTTTCATCCCGCCTTGCTTCGCCCCACCTCCGAAGTCCCAACCTCAGGGGGAAAAGGATGGGATAGATTCTCGAGGGCAGTAAGGGCAACGGTAGCGGCGACGAAGACCTGTTTCAAGAAGAACCGAAGTCACCCTGGGGGCAACAGTGGCGCCAGAAATATGCGTCATCACCAAATACTCCGTGGTAGCCACCGTCCAGAAAGCTCCGGTAAGGTTGGCATGCGCTACTTCCACCACCCCCGCAACAAGTTTTACTGCCCCACCGTCGACGTCGACTGCTTCTGTTCCCTCGGCCCCGACGGCATCAAGGATTCCGCCACAGCTTGTGATGACAGCTCTGCCCTCTTGACCGGTATCACCCCGCCTTGCTACTCTGAAATTCTCAAGCAGAATACCTTTACCGGCGGCCCCTATTATTAAACCCCTGTTGTTGAAGGAATTCTTCCTTGAGCCCCTTTTGAGACGACGGGGATCCTCAGCGGCCACTTGATGATCGGAGATCTCACCGGCCGCTGTTCTCCTCCTCGCCTTCCTCCAAGCCCTAGACATCCCTTCGAGGATGGCCTCCGGGGTGGAGGACATGACGTGGGAACCCCTTAGAAAAGAATCGAGGAGATGAAGATGGCAAGGACTGGTGCAAAGGAAGTGGCTGAGTAGCTAGGCTCTCAGACGGAAGAAAGGTGCCATCCTCCCGAAGGAAGAGCAGGGGGTTTAAATAGCCAACGGATCTTAGCGCAGTTATGGCGACGGGCGTCCCTAGGCCAACTGGTGCGTGCCACATGTCCCGCGTGTCCCACTCGCCGCTATCAAGGATTGACTGTTCGCAAATTTTCGTAACGCGATGCTTGGGATCACGTTTCGACGGAAGTTCCGAAAAGACTCTTCAGGTCACCTTAACCAGAAAAAGGGCTCTGACGTGCGCACATTAAATGCCAACATATCCGAGGGCGGTTATGCATAGGATTTGAGGGGATAACTTCGGCCATCCCTCTGTACTTCCTTCATTCGAACTTCAAACTCGAAAGTAGGGGGACTGGTGTTGGGTACAAAATACCCACGACCGAAGTTCTCGGCAGGATTAGCCCTTGCGAGCCCCGCCCGGACTCCTACGGGAGTTAGGCTCCGTCCTCAACATTAGCTGCCAGTAAGCTTTGTCCGGACTCCTACGGGAGCCGGACTTCACCTTTAACTTTAATTGCAGGAAGACTCCGCCCGGACTCCTACGGGAGTCGGACATCATCCTCGACTCCAACGACTACAGACAAACTTCGTCCGGACTCCTACGGGAGCCGGACTCCGCCAACAACTTCAACCGTAAGTAGACTCCGCCCGGACTCCTATGGGAGCAGGGCTCCGTCCTCAACATTAGCTGTCGGTAAGCCTTGTCCGGACTCCTACGGGAGCCGGACTTCGCCTTTAACTTTAATTGTAGGAAGACTCTGCCCAGACTCCTATAGGAGCCGGGCTTCATCCTCGACTCCAACGGCTACAAACAAACTTCGTCTGGACTCCTACGGGAGCCAGACTCCGCCAACAACTTCAACCGCAAGTAGACTCCGTCCGGACTCCTATGGGAGCCGGGCTCCATCCTCAACATTAGCTGCCGGTAAGCCTTGTCCGGACTCCTACGGGAGCCAGACTTCGCCTTTAACTTTAATTGCAGGAAGACTCCGCCCGGACTCCTACGGGAGCCGGGCTTCATCCTCAACTCCAACGGCTACAGACAAACTTCGTCCGGACTCCTACGGGAGCCGGACTCCACCAACAACTTCAACCGCAAGTAGACTCCGCCCGGACTCCTACGGGAGCCAGGCTCCATCCTCAACATTAGCTGCCGGTAAGCCTTGTCCGGACTCCTACGGGAGCCGGACTTCGCCTTTAACTTTAATTGCAGGAAGACTCCGCCCGGACTCCTACGGGAGTCGGGCTTCATCCTCGACTCCAACGGCTATAGACAAACTTCGTCCGGACTCCTACGGGAGCCGGACTCCGCTAACAACTTCAATCGCAAGTAGACTTCGCCCGGACTCCTACGGGAGCTGGGCTCCATCCTCAACATTAGCTGTCGGTAAGCCTTGTCCGGACTCCTACGGGAGCCGGACTTCGCCTTTAACTTTAATTGCAGGAAGACTCCGCCCGGACTCCTACGGGAGCCGGGCTTCATCCTCGACTCCAACGGCTACAGACAAACTTCGTCCGGACTCCTACGGGAGCCGGACTCCGCGAACAACTTCAACCGCAAGTAGACTCCGCCCGGACTCCTACGAGAGCCGGGCTCCGTCCTCAACATCAGCTGCCGGTAAGCCTTGTCTGGACTCCTACGGGAGCCGGACTTTGCCTTTAACTTTAACTGCAAGTAGACTTCATCCGGACTCCTACGGAAGCTAGACTCCATCTTCTATTCTGACTGCGGGAAGACCTCGCCCAAACTCCTACGGACACCGGACCTCGCTACCGACTCCAACCGAACTTCGACCGACAAGTCTGGGCCCCCTGGCAGGCCACAGTAACGGACAACACTGCTCCACTCCCTGCGGCGGACCCTACGCAACTTCATTACTCCCTGA
The DNA here is from genome assembly GCF_000442705.2 of Elaeis guineensis. Classification (NCBI taxonomy): domain Eukaryota; kingdom Viridiplantae; phylum Streptophyta; class Magnoliopsida; order Arecales; family Arecaceae; genus Elaeis; species Elaeis guineensis. The sequence goes on along the minus strand of NC_026004.2, from coordinate 76,117,850 downwards.
CAGGCCGTATTAACGGCCACGATTCTGCTCCACTCCCCGCGGTGGATCCTGTGCGATCCCACCACTCCATGACGAGTCACGACAGCGAACGCCGCTCCACTCCCCGTAACTGACTCCACGTGGCACACCCTGGTGATAGCCACGGATCCACTCCACTACTCTTCGCAGCAAACTCCGTCTGACCCTGGGCAGCCCACTGCCAGACGGTTACAGATGTCGCTGTCAGGCTACTGCCCCCTCTGCCTATAAAAGGGGGCTCCAGATACGTTATTCTATAAGCTCTCATCTTTTATCTAAAAACTCTGCTAAATTCTCCGTTCGAGCACTCCATTCTTGTTGAGGCAGAGAACTGACTTGAGCGTCGGAGGATCTTGCCGGAGCAACCCCACCTCCGGTTTATACTTCCTTTGCAGGTCCCGGCGGCGACCGCGACTTCCTCGACTCTAGCTTCTCCAGCGCAAATGGATTTTTGCACCAACAGTCCCAATTCAAAACCATCAGTTGAAACTTATCTTAGATATCAATTGGTTAATTAGAATCGAATAGGTCAGTCTAGCGGCTCGAGCTCAGACCACTGAGCCAAATTCGATCTTGAGTCAATCAATTCACATCAAAATATGAATTGATGTGATCAACTACAACTAAACTTGATTTTAAGCTCCTTTGATCTAATTCTAACCAACTATTGATTAGGTTCGATCAACTACTCAAAATCGACAATGGGTTCTAATCTGATCTAATCAATAATCTTAATTATAGTCTAATCACAAGATCCAATTGTTCAACCCATACTCTCATGCATAAATATAAAATTCATATTCTAAAAATGATTTTTAGACTATATTTTATTGCATGAATTAGTGGTTTATGATCTCAAAATATTTTCAGATCTAAATCTAAAGTCATATATCTCATATATGCTATTTTAAATCTAAAATCTATAAAATATATATCACATATATAATTTTCAGATCTAAAACTAACATGGCACATATCTTATACATGCATAATCAGATCTAAAATTATGATAAAAATATTTTGAAATACTTTTCAAAAATCTGTTCGCATCGTACTAGGACAATCTTTTCAATATAGGAGGTTAACCCTATATCAGGACAATCTTATATCAGTCTGATGCAAACTTTAATCATTTTAATTTCAAATTTAATATTAATAAAGACATATCATATACATCTAATTTTAGATCTAAAAAATTGATTTATATGGTTCAAAAATTATTTTCAAAATCGATCAATCTTGTGCTAGGATAATCTTTTCAATATAGGGGGTTAACCTTATATTAGGATAATCTTATATCAGCACAAGATTAATTTTAATCCATTCAAACTTTTCAATCTAAATCAAAAATCAGATATATACATGTCAAGAAAATCTGTGGCTCAGATATCACTGTTAAAAATCGGACAGTTTCATGCATATATTTCAAAATATTTTTGAATACAGCAAAAGAAATCTAGATTAAATCCTTTTAACCTAGCATGCATGAGATTTAATCTGTAAACTACCCGTATCTGGATCTATGATATACATAATCTGAAATTTAGAACATGTATATGAGATTAGATCTCAATACTTTTGCATGGGTCAAACTTCATCGTAGTTGATGATCGTGGATTTGAAGATTTCTTAAGCCACACATACGTCCAGCTTCTATACGTATCCATCGAGATCAATCTTGGATCTTTCTTCTCTTGTAGATTTATCTTCTTCAAGATAAATCACAGCTAATTGGATCTTTGATCAACTATTGATCTTCATCCACGATCTCAACTCTTGAATTGCAGTTTTTTTTCTTTTTCTTGGCGTAGAAAGGATTGCCCAAGAACCTTGGGCGTGAGGAGAAGTGGGATGCCCAACGGTAAAGAGGAGAGGGAGAGGAGGGCATGGAGATAAGGAGAAGGTTCAAGAAAATCAAAATTTCTCAATTCATTTCAAAACCATAAAGGAGCACCTCTTAAATAAAGTCTTTCTTTGATTCCAAATCAAACTCCAATAAGGATTAAAAGGCTAGTCCTTATCACATAAAGACTTTCCTTTTAATTTGATTTTCTTTTCAAGAAAACCAAGCTTAATTGGAAAAGCCCATGCCCAACATGAAAAGTAGAGGTTGGTGCCCCTCTGACTCATCACATGCATGCAAGAGAGGGGGCGCACACCCTCTCTCTTTCTTTCCATGCAAAAGGCAGAGAGGGGCGTGCACCCCTCTCTTTCTCCATGGTAATTCCAAGGGGGTGCGCCCCTGGAACCTTCCAAAAGAAGAGGGGGCATGCACCTCCTCTGGATCTTGTCCAAAGTTGGCGTGTGCCCCACTATCTTTTCCTTTTAATCCATGCCAAATATGAAAATTCAAGGGAGAAAAATAAGGAAGGCTTGCACCTCCTAATTGGCTTGATCCAATCCTCTTGGATGCCCAATTAGGTATTCTTCTAAGTTTAAATCAAAATAGATTTAGTCTAGGTTCAAGGCTATAGACTTGATCTTATCCTTATCCAATATGAAATTCAAGTCTAGAGAAGAATTGGGTTTAACCATATGCTAGTACGATTCTCCTAAACCTAATAGGATTTCACCAAATCCTAATCCAATTGGGACTTCACAAGCTTAATTGGTTAATCCAAGATTAAAACTCTTAATGTGTGACCCCATAGATTCTATTCTGTGTAGTAGTGAGATATATTATAATTTTCATCATAATATCATTGAAACTCCTTTCAATGAATTAGAACAATTCCAACTCTATCCATCGAGGGTCATCGATCATCAAGACGATGTTCAACAAGTTCTATAATCCATCAATGACACCTAGTAGTATATAGTGGCAACCTAGTAGAGTAAAAGTATTAAACATCTAGGTACAATTATCGAGTGATTCAGTCATTCTATCGTGAGTCCTGACTCAATGGAGGTCATGGAGAACTCATCAAACCCCAACATCAGTCATATGCTAGATTGACTCGATTCGAGTTCACTTGTGAATCCTGTGAAATTTTTTTTTTGGTATTCATACTTGCTTTAGCCAAAGACTTTTTGAACTCAATCTCATAAATTGTATAGAACTTCTTCTTTTCTATCAAGATTGATAGATTCTTTCTAGCTACATCTTACTTCTAACAATGAATCTGAACCCACTGAAGTCAACATATGCTGCAAGGACTCAAATAGTTAAGAGTCCAAGTTTACATTGAAGGAGGAAAACTGCTTTTCCTCGTAGGATCTTCTAGATTTCATCAAATTTGGGGCAGAATAAATTTAAAAAAAATTATCCTATATTTATTTTAGATATAAGTCTCTAGATCTAATCTTCATATCTAATATTAAGTCTAAAATAAATCTAAAACTATGATGAAAGAAGAAATACCTCAAGGGTAATCTGATTACCCTATAGATGATCATTGCACAGCCCGAGGTTTTGATGTAGCCACGCAAGTGCCTAGCCTCTACTAGTATCTACTCAGGTAGGACCTAGAATGTCTTCTCCTCATGAATCTATGCTCCAAAAATCAGATCTAAATCTGATTAGGAAGATCTTCAAAAGTCTTCCTGAAGTTGGAGCAGCAGCCTGTCGAAGAAGTCCTGCAGCCTTCTGTTCCAGGCATCACCATGCCTTGGATCTTTGCCAGATGGATGTCCAACCCTTTGGACATGAAGAGGGGAAGAAGGAGAGTAGGGAGGATATGGAGAAGAGGAGAGGGGGTGGCAGCTATTAGATTTTGTGCATAAAATAACTTCTACCTTGAAACCCTAGGTGCAGCAGGGTTTATATAGACCCTATATGCTGCGCAGTGCCACATCATTCAACCAATCAAAAAATTTCAATAAATTCTGAAAAAATTTTGATTGATAGAGTAATATCATCTGATCATATCAAATAAGAACTCCACCTAATCTCCAAAAGATGGTGCCAACATTGGATAAGAACAAATAGAGGTGGCACCCAAGAGTTTAAATTGATCAAGACTCTCCAATCCTTATCCACTTGGGGCGCCCACTTTAATCCAATTGGGCTCACACCATAATCTGATTATGGCATCAATTTGATGTGGCTTGGCTTGTGGACACTCCACAAAAATCTTCCAATGAGCCCTCTTCAGTTTAAGACTCATATGTCAACTTTTGACAGATGTCCTATAATGAAATTGGCAGGTGCTAGGAATTAGCAGGTGTTATCCTAAATTCATCTCATAAATTAAGACAAACTTTTTTTAAGCTGGACAAGCTTCACTTAGACTGAAAAAAATCTTTCTAAGATTCTCTAGATGAGTCAAATCATATTTGGCTCAGTAGAGACAGAAAAGATTACACGAGGAGAAAGTTAGGCTCAATCGTGTGCTAGCACAATTTCCTTGAACCTAATTGGATCTTATCCAAATCAATTCGGTTAGCCCAATTGATGACATCCAGATCCTAACCTTTATTTGTGTGACCTAGTTAGGTTTAATTCTGTATGGTAATGAGATATGTTGTGATCTCATCATCGACATCATCGAAACTCCTTTCGATGGATCAGAACTCTTCCGATTCAGATAATTAGAATGATCGATCATCAATATCATTCTAATTGCTCTCAAAATCTATTAGTGACACCTAGCAGTATATAGTGGCAACCCATCAGAACTGAAGATGAACCTCTCGGTGCAGCTACATGTGTGATTGAGTTCCTCTATCATTAGTCCCGATTGAATTAGGGTTAAGGTGAACTCATCAAACCCAACATCAGTCATATGAGTTAATCGATCGATTCGAGTCCGATGTGAAACCTTAATGAAAAACTCTTTTCCATTATTTTACTCTGCCATGGCCATGGGCATAAGGACTCGATCTTTTAATTATCATAGGACTACTCCTCTCATTTACCGAGGTTGATAGATCCCATCTTGGTGCGACCTAGTTCCTACAATGAATATGCTACAACCAACATATACCTCAGGGTTCTGAATGGCTAGGAGATCAAGTTATGGTGTAGTCAAACTATAACACACTCAAGGTGAACTGTCGATGCACCTCAGGTCAAAGAACTAGACACACAACTGCAGCGTCGAGCTAGTCATTGATGAGAAGGTAGACTTTCTTATGACTGCTCGAAGTGGTCACGCTCAGTACTCTCATTCTCAATGAATACCTGTACTCTCACTTCGGTATCTCTACACCATAGACTCAAGATATATCTATCCTAAGAAAGCGATCGTACACCAACCTTCCGGATTGATCACCATCCTCATGATGATCCTATGGTCAGGAGCTGTTTATGAGTTAGTTATGTAAATTCATGCCTTAAATTTTCAACTCTTGAAAATATGAATTTACATTTCTACCAACTCAAAAGATGTATCACAGACACAATGTACATAATGTAATAGAAGAATAACCCTTTTATTCATTTATAGTCAAAATTACAAATTTATCCTTAGATCTATATAGGAATGTGTCAGCCGATCTGGCATCTAGGGCACACATCTAACAAACTCCCATTTGACCTAATGCCAATTGGCTAAATATCTAAGTCCCATCTTCTCAAGGTGGGCTTCGATCTTCTACTGGCCTAATGGCTTTATCAGCTAGTCTGCCACATTGTCTATGGAGTTGACTCTCTTGACCTCGACATAATCTTTTTCGAGGTAATCACAGATCAGATGAAATCACCGCTCGATGTACTTGGACCTTTTGTGAGACCTTTGCTCCTTAGCTAGGGCTATGGCACCATTATTATCACAGTTAAGAGGTATGGCATCCAATGATATCACTCCAAGCTCTGTGGCAAATTTTTTGTACCAGAATCCTCCTTCGCAGCTTTCGATGCAGCAATATACTCTGCCTCCATGGTGGAATCAGCAATCACCATCTGCTTGGAACTATTCCAGCTGACTGCACCACCATTGCAAATGAACAAACTCCCAGATGTCGACTTTTGATCATCTATATCAGACATAAAGTCTGAGTCTGTATATCCCTGAATCTGGAGTTTTCCATTTTCAAAGACTAGAAATATATCCTTAGTCCTTCTCAAGTACTTATGGATACATTTCACAGAAGTCCAGTGCTCTTCGCCTGGATTCGACTGATATCTGCTTGTGACACTCACAGCATGGGCTATATCAGGTTGTGTATATAGCATGGCATACATGAGGCTCCCTATTACCGAAGCATAAGAAATCTTGCTCATGCATTCAATCTCCTCAGGTGTGCTAGGGCACATCTTCTTGGAGAGATGAATGCCATGTCTAAAAGGTAATAAACCTCTTTTGGAGTTTTTCATGCTAAACCTTTTTAGCACCTCCTCTATGTACATCTTCTGTGAAAGTCTGAGCATCCTATTTGATCTATCTCTATAGACCTTAATACCCAGTATAAAGGATGCCTCTCCTAGATCTTTCATAGAGAACTCCTTAGACAACCATACTTTGACTGAGGTCAACATGAGAATGTCATTTCTAATTAGAAGGATGTCATCTACGTACAATACAAGGATGACAACTGCGCTCCCACTGACCTTTTTGAACACACATGGTTCCTCCTCGTTCTTGATGAAACTAAATATTTTGATGACATCGTTGAAACGAGTATTCCAACTCCGAGATGCTTGCTTAAGTCCATAAATGGACCTTTGCAGCTTGCAAATCCTGTGATCATCATCATTGGATGTGAAACCAAGCGGTTGTTCCATATAGATATCTTCCTCAAGATATCCATTTAAGAATGCCGTTTTCACGTCCATCTGTCATATTTTATAATCAAAATAGGCTGCAAGAGCAAGCAATGTGCAGATGGATTTTAGCATGGCTACGGACAAGAAGGTATCCTGATAGTCAATGCCTTCACACTGACTAAACCTTTCACTACGAGCCTAACCTTGAATGTCTCCACATTCCCATCTGCACCTATCTTTCTCTTGAAGATCCATTTACACCCAATAGGTACAATACCTTCAGGTGGATCTACCAAGGTCCAGACTTGGTTTGAGTGCATCGAGTCAATTTTTGATCTCATTGCCTCTAACCATTTCTCAGAGTCGATATCTGATATCGCCTCGTCATAGGTCTTGGGATCATCACCGTGAACCCCATTTCCCATGAGGAATATTTTCTCTATATCCTCTTGTATGGTACCTAAGTACCTTTCAGGAGGACGAAAAATCCTAGTCGATCTACAAGGTGGAAGAGGTTTGTTAAGACTGGTTCTGATTGATTTGGTTCCTCAGGTTCTTTAGCTCGTTGCTCTTGGGAGACATTTTTCTTGAGCTTAATTATTCTTCTGATGCCACTATCTTGAATAAACTATTTTTCAAGAAAAATAGTATTTCAACTCACAATCACATTGTGGTCTTTCGAAATATAGAAATAGTATCCTAATGACTCTTTAGGATATCCTATGAACCGAGCTCTAAAAGACCTGAACTCTAACTTGTCTGCCTGTTGTCTCTTGACATGAGTCGGACAATCCCAAATTCTGAGATGATTCAGACTTGGCTTCTTACCATGCCATATCTCATATGGTATGGTAGGAATGGTTTTAGAGGGAACCCTATTCAATACATAAATTACTGTCATGAGACAATGTCCCCAAAAAAATTTGGGAAGGTCCATAAAGCTCATCATAGAACGGACCATATCTAATAGGGTCTGATTTCTCCATTCTGAAACCCCATTTAGTTGAGGCATTCCAGGTGGAGTCCATTGAGAGACTATGCCATTATTTTTAAGATAGTCTAGAAACTTCCGACTAAGGTATTCACCTCCTCGATCTGATCGAGGAACCTTAATGGGCTTTTCTGTTTGTTTTTCTACCTCATGTCTGAATTCTTTGAACCTTTCAAAAGCTTCAGACTTGTGTTTCATTAGAAATACATACCCATACCTAGACATATCATCGATAAAGGTAATGAAGTAGATATAGTTGCCTCTAGCCGGCACATCAAATGGGCCGCACACATCCGTATGTACTAGGGTAAGTAGGTCTGTGGCCCTTTCCCCATGTCCCACAAAAGGAAGCTAGGTCATTTTGCCTTGAAGGGATGATTCACAAACTGGATATGACTCGAAAGTCAACGGGCTCAATAGCCCAGATTTCTTCAATTTGTTAACCCTGTCTTCCGCTATATGCCTAGCCTTAGGTGCCACAGATACTTATCATTTAGACTATCTCTAGGCCTTTTAATTCTTATGGCATTCACATTTTGCTCAATATTAAATACAGATATATCAATATATAGCTGATAGAGATTGTTAATAAGAAAACCATCTGCAACTTTATTATTTTCATAAAAAATATTACAATGGTCCTTATGAAAGCTAATCACATAGCTTTCTTGTGCTAAATATGAAACAGAAATCAAATTTCTGCTTGCTGCAGGCACATAATAACAATCTCTAATAAATCTAATCCTAACAGTAATCATAGAAGATAGGTTCCCACGACCACAGCAGCAACTCTTGCTCCGTTCCTGATGCGTAGGATCATCTCCCCATCCCTCAGCCTCCTGCACTCCTTAAGACCCTGCATAGAAGTGCACAAATGAGCACTAGAACCAGAGTCAAGCACCCAACTGGATGCAGAAGAAACCATAAGATTAGACTCTAAAATGAGCATACCTCTAGAAGGACCATCTTTCTTGTTCTTCAGGGTGGTCAGGTATTGAGGACAGTTCCGCTTCCAATGGCCGTCTGATTGACAGTGAAAATATTTTCCCTTATCAACAGCCTTCTTCTTCGGTTCTATCTTCTTCTTCTCGCCATCCACCTTCTGCTTCTTTGTAGACTTCTTTTTCTTTCCAAAAGACTTTCTCTTGGAAGAAGTCCACTCCACAGTAAGAACTGAGCTTTTTGAACCCTTCATAGAAAGCTCAGCCGTAACCAACATGTTCATCAACTCGATCAAGGTACACTGCATCTTATGCATATGAAAGTTCATGATGAACTGACCATATACATCAGACAAGGACTGAAGGATCACATCAATCTGAAAATCCTTGTCTAAGATGATATCGAGCTTCTCAAGCTCCTCAAAATCTTTGATCATTGTCAAACAATGATCTTGGACTGACTGCCCATCACGCATCTTGGCTTTAAAAAGTCTTTGACAGACTTGATACTTGGGCGCACGACTTTGTTCACCAAACAACTCTTGCAGGTGAGCCAACATTTGGTGGGTAGTCAAAATATTCTCATGTTGGCGCTGCAAGTCATCAGACATTGCACCCAACATGTAGTACCTTGCTTTGTTATCATCATCCGTCCACTTTTCTAGAGACACTCTCTGTTCAGCAGTCGGACATGCTGGCATGGTAGGTGGATCCTGGTCTAAGACATGAGTCAATTTTTCAAAACCCAAAATAATTCTGTAGTTCCTCAATCAGTCTTTGAAATTGGGTCCAGTCAATCTGTGGGTGTCTAGTATTTTGGTCAGGGGGTTGGAGGTAGACATATTTCCTGTAGAGAGTCGAAAGTTTCTAGTTAGATTTTGTAATCAGACTTAATCAATTTATTTAGAGATTTTATTTTTAAATAAATTAGGCTCTCACTATTTTCTCAGATCCCTACACTCCCTTGGTAGAGATGTAAAAATCTTCGTGATTAGTGATTTTTAGTGGGTGGTGCGGTCTCACCGACTGGCTCACCACCTCACCTAACAGTTATTGGTGATAGGTCAATCGATGAGTGGACAACTCTTGTCCAATGATTCTCTAATCATGGTGCACCCAAAACTTGATCTTTAATTCATAAAGCTCATCGTGTTCGAGATATTGCTCCAATCCTTAGTTAAGCTAAACCCGCCATTTGCACGAACTAGATTCTTGATTGGGTCCCTCACCATATCTGGAATATTGAGCTCAACCCATCCTCTAATTCATAGTATCCAATGCCTAATAGACATGGTTGCATCTTTTCGGTGCAACTGAGCCACTGTAACCAGCCGAGAACAATCTATCCCGGGAAGGGCTCGCACATCCACAATGGTGGAAGACCTAGACTTAATATTTTCTTAGGGAGATTTAATTTAGGTCTTATTAAACTTAACTTGACATAGTTATAATAATTATGACTAACCTAGTGGCATGGGTCAGCTCAAATTATTAGCCATCTCTAATCAGAACTGAGTCGACACATATGGCCAGATAAGTGAGACTGGTGGGAGAGATGTGCCATTAACTCGACAAGAATGCATTCGAGTCAAGTAGCTTTCAATTAAAAACTAGTCGGTCGCATCTGTCCAACTTATCTTAGACACCAAATTATCGAACCAGAATTAATTGGGTTAGCCTATAATCTAGGCTCTAACCACTGAGCCAAATTAGGTCTTAACTTGATCGAGTCACATCTAAATGTGATTCGACCTTGACCCAGACTTAATCCTATTAGGCTGGTCAATTATTAGCTTTCATGATCCCACCTAACCAACTCTTGATTTGGTTTGATCAACCGCTAGACCTAATTGAGCTACCCAAGTTCGAACCCAATTTTATGAAAATATCTTAGATCTGAAATTCTTAATTTTAGACCTAACTTAATTTTATAAGCTTAATTTATTAATTAAGTTTGAGTTCATAAACAAAACATGTAAAATAAATCCTAGGATTTCAGGATCTAAGATTTTGTAGAAAAATAAGTTTTGATTTCTGATTAAGGATGAACGCGTGGCACCCCTACATGTCATATGAACACCCCATTGAATGGGAAGAGATGGTCTTAAAATCTTACTTCATTCTTATGATTGGACAGTCACGAGGAACACCTTAATCAGAAATATAAATTTAACTACAAAACTAGTTAGATCTAAATTAACATATCACATATACAATTTAAGATCTAACTAATACATACTTTGCATACATCTCATGTATCAAAAATTAATCTAATTAACATACTTTCAGATCTGATACATCACATGTAATATCTAAAAAATAAGATTTAAATTAAACTATTCAAAATTAAATCTATTCTAGACAAGTTACTAGAACAATTCTACAACTAGTCTAGGCATACAGCAGATCAATTTTATGAAAAAACTAAAATTTTATTTTTTATTTTTTGATCTAATTATAATATTTATAAAATAAAAAAAATAAAAAATAAATTAGATTTAATTCATATTTTAATCTCATTAAAATATAAGACTTAAGACTATTCATGGATTCAACTAATCCTAGTCTAGTCATGCATCTTATGCATGTTAGATCTTCTTAGATTTAATTTTTAAATATTTTGATTTTAGATCCTATCATATCTGATGTGACATCTGAAATTTTTAATATCAAATAAATAAAATTAAATTTAAATCTAAATTAGATCTGAAATAGAGCCAACAACTTGGCTCTGATACCAGTTGAAGGAGGAAAACCACTTTTTCTCGTAGGATCTTTCAGATTTCATCAAATCTGTGGTGGAATAAATTTAAAAAAAATTTATCCTATATTTATTTCAGATCTAAGTCTCTAGATCTAATCTTAATATCTAATATTAAGTCTAAAATAAATCTAAAACTATGATGAAAGAAGAAATACCTCAAGGGTAATCTGATTACCCTATAGATGATCTCTGCACAGCTCGAGGTTCTGATGTACCCACGCAAGCACCTGGCCTCTACTGGTATCCACTTAGGTAGGACCTGAAATTTCTTCTCCTTATAAATCTATGCTCCAAAAATCAGATCTAAATCTGATTAGGAAGATCTTCAAAAGTCTTCCTGAAGTTGGAGCAGCAGCCTGTCGAAGAAGTCCTGCAGCCTTCTGTTCCAGGCGTCACCACGCCTTGGATCTTTGCCAGATGGACGTCCAACTCTTTGGATATGAAGAGGAGAGGAAGGAGAGTAGGGAGGATGTGGAGAAGAGGGGAGGGGGTGGCAGCTATTGGGTTTTGTGCATAAAACAACTTTTACCTCGAAACTCTAGGTGCAGCAGGGTTTATATAGACCCTGTATGCTGCGTAGTGCCACATCATTCAACCAATCAAAAAATTCCAATAAATTTTGGAAAAATTTTGACTGGTGGAGTGATATCATCTGATCATATCAGATAAGAACCCCACCTTATCTCCAAAAGATGGCACCAACATTGGATAAGCACAAATAGAGGTGGCGCCCAATAGTTTAAATTGATCAAGACTCTCCAATTCTTATCCACTTGGGACGCCCACTTTAATCCAATTGGGCTCACACCATAATCTTATTATGGCACCCAATTTGATGTGGCTTAGCTTGTGGATACTCCAAAAAAATCCTGCAATGAGTCCTCTTCAGTTTATGACCCATATGTCAACTTTTAACAGATATCCTAAAATGAAATTGACAGGTACTAGGAATTAGCAGGTGTTGTCTTAAATTCATCTCATGAATTAAGACAAACCTTTTCTGAGCTGGACAAGCTTCATTTAGACTGAGAGAAACCTTTCTAAGATTCTCTGGATGAGTCAAATCATATTTGGCTCAGTAGAGACAGAAAAGATTACACGAGGAGAAAGTTAGGCTCAATCGTGTGCTAGCACGATTTTCTTGAACCTAATTGGATCTTATCCAAATCAATTGGGTTAGTCCAATTGATGATATCCAGATCCTAACCCTTATTTATGTGATCTAGTTAGGTTCAATTCTATATGGTAATGAGATATGTCGTGATCTCATCATCGACATCATCGAAACTCCTTTCGATGGACCAGAACTCTTCTGATTCAGACAATTAGAATGATCGATCATCAATATCATTCTAATTGCTCCCAAAATCTATCAGTGACATCTAGCAGTATGTGGTGGCAACCCATCAGAATTGAAGATGAACCTCTCGGTGCAACTACCTGTGTGATTGAGTTCCTCTATCATGAGTTTCGATTGAATTAGGGTTAAGGTGAACTCATCAAACCCAACATCAGTCATATGAGTTAATCGATCGATCTGAGTCTGATGTGAAACCTTAATAAAAAACTCTTTTCCATTATTTCACTCTAGCATGGCCATGGGCTTAAGGACTCAATCTTTCAATTATCATAGGACTACTCCTCTCATCTACCGAGGTTGATAGATCCCATTTTGGTGTGACCTAGTTTCTACAATGAATATGCTACAGCCAACATACACCTCAGGATTCCGAATGGCTAGGAGATCGAGTTATGGTATAGTCAAACTATAACACACTCAAGGTGAACTATCGATGCACCTCAAGTTAAAGAACTAGACATACAACTGCAGCATCGAGCTAGTCATTGACGACAAGGTAGACTTCCTTATGACTGCTCGAAGTGGTCACGCTTAGTACTCTCGTTCTCAATGAATACCTGTACTCTCGCTTCGATGTCTCCACATTGTAGACTCAAGATACATCTATCCTAAAAAAGCGATCGTACACCAATCTTTCAGATTGATCACCGTCCTCGTGATGATCCTATGGTCAGGAGCTATTTATGAGTTAGTTATGTAAATTCATGCCTTAAATTTTTAACTCTTGAAAATATGAATTTACATTCCTACTAACTCAAAGGATGTATCACAGACACAATGTACACAATGTGATAGAAGAATAACCCTTTTATTCATTTATAGTCAAAATTATAAATTTGCCCTTAGATCTGTACAGGAATGTGTCAGCCGATCTGGCATCTAGGGCACACATCTAACATACATGTAGTCAAACCAGTAGCCTCATTATGAATAGCGAATTAACCATCAATTAAAGGATCACTCACACTACTACAGTATCAAACAAATACTAACAAGTAAGTAGATATCTAAATGGTTTCTCATATGAAAAAAAAATTCATTCGATCTGATTGGATCACCAGGGTGCATCTAAAAAATTTTTTATTTTATGAAGTACATAATAATTATGGGTTATTTTGTTCATAGTGGAATAGGGATCAAAATCTTTAGAAGAACTTGACTCCAATACCTCGTAAGGTTTGAATGCACAAACCCTCTACTTCGCGCGCACATCAGGCTCCATAGGAAAGAGAGATGATCTTCTTGGGATTAATCTTCAGAAGGGAAGTGAGAGGTGGTTGAGATTAGATCTCTAAGGGATAGACACCTAGGATGAAGCTCTTCATGCCTAGAAAGATTAGCACCCAAAACCTCATGCTAAGAAGGAATGCCTTCCCTCTTTTTGTCACACAACCTCTCACACGATAGTTTTTGTTTTATTTTTGTCGCACAAAACTAAGACATCCATACCCGTGGTTAAGATCCATCCCTTAAATAGATAATGTATCCTTTATTTGATCAACTTCCTAAATTGGTTAGGTGTCCTAACCTTATCCAAAGAGGGAATCGGAAGAGAGAAAGGAGTGCACCAATGTTCACACGAGAACTTCTTCATGTGTACACACAAAGGGAGATGGAATAAATTGAAGAAAATATGTGGTAGTGCAGTACATGTAATTTTAAAATTTTGTGCAGTGAAAATAATAGATTAAATGATTTAATCCTAATCACATGCATAAGATCCTATATTAGACTACCACATCATGATCTTTGATATGAAAATATATACTTTAGATCTAAAAATAAAAATCACATCGATCTCATCGATGCTGAAATTCTAGATCTAACTATTAGATTTACCATAGGAATCAAAACAAGTTAGAGATTGTTACCAAACAAATTTGATCTTGATCTCCTTTGGTCAAACTATTAGAGAAGGTATTCTTTAGGTTGCTTATAGTCACACAGAGTCATCTGGCCTCTACAGGAAGATCCACACGAAGACAAGTGCAGATCAGAGACTTGGAGGAGCTAGCCTGCAAGCAACTTCGACAACTGATTTGTTCCTCCTTCTTCAAGTACCTTGAATATTTTAAAGCAAGAGAAGATCAAGAGGAGGAATAGAGGAGGAGGATAAGAGGCTCTAAAAATAAGAACCAGCAAGGGATAGGTCATGGGACGTCCAAGAGAGAGGACTCCTTTTTATAGACTAGAAATTAGGATTTTACAAGGAAGAGCACCAAGAGTCAATGACAAAACCTCCTTTTAGCATCCCAAAAAATTTTATAAAAATTATTAAGATGTGGAAAAAGATTCTATAGTCTCACATGCCAAAGGATTCTCTAAAAAAAATAAAAAAAAAATTAATATGGTGCCAACAATATTCTATATACAAAAAATTTCTTTCCTAGTTTACCTCTTATCTCTAATTCGGATCACATTCAAATTAGACAAGAGATAATATTATGACTCATCAGCTATTGCCACCCACTCTTATTAGATCCTCTATCATGATGCTAAAAATCACAACCCAAATTCAATTAGGCATGGAGAAATTGGCATGGGTTCAGGAGTGGCGCAGGCGATAAGGATAGAGTTCTAGTTTGACTTGGACTCTTCATTTCTAATTCAATTCTAATCCAAATCAAATTTAGATTGAACCCACTAATAAAAATGAAAGTAATCCAATTAAAAATCTAAATATCTCATCAAATTTTTAACTTAATTAGAAATTAACTGAGTCAAAATCCTGATCAAATCAGGATCAAATTTTTTTTATAATCGGGCTCGATCATATTAAACCCAATCAGAGTCGAACTGAATCTAATTCAATTAGACTTGATCCAAAGCTCTTTGCTCAATCAAATTGAGTCAATTAGTAATCTAATTATTATTTAATTTTCTAAAAATAGTAGAGTTCCAATCTCAGTGGGATTCTCCTCCAGAGTCTTAGTCCGAGTAAGATTCTTCACCAGAGTCACAATCCAATTGGACTCTTCAACCATCAGATCTGATCAAATCTTCTAATATGTATGACCCCATAGATTCAAACCTAAATCGATAGCATAAGAAATACTTTCTATACTATCGATGTAATTATCTAGCAATGATGACCCAACGATCGGATAGGTCGAAGTATTGCAAACCAACTTTCTAGAATATCCCACTTAGACTAAAGCCAATCGGTACAGTATCGAATATCCATCTTCAACTTGTGGTCATCAAACTCCTTGATTCTAAGAGCTTTAGTAAATGAATTGATCAGGTTCTCCTTTCCGTCAATCTTCTAAAGATCGACGTCACCTCGATCCATGATCTCCCAGATAAGGTGATAGCGACGTAGAATATGTTTGGTGCACTGATGTGATCTCGGCTCCTTGGCTTGAGCAATAGCTTCAGTATTGTCGCAATATAATAAGACAGGACCATCAACGGAGGGTGCTAATCCAAGCTTGTCAATGAACTTTTGCAACCATACAGCTTCCTTCGTAGCATCGGAGTCTGCTATACTCCACTTCACAAACAGAGTCTGCAATAGTATGCCACTTGAAATTTTTTTAGCAGATTGCTCCACCATTTAGGATAAAAATATAATCTGACATACTCTTGCTATCATCATGGTCTGACTAAAAGCTAGAGTCGGTGAACCCCATCAGTTTCACCATACACAAGCCACTGGTCCTTAGTATTTCTCAAATACTTAAAAATATCTTTATAACCTTCCAGTGATTTTATCTTGGATTAGACTGGTATCTGCTCACTACCCCTAGTGAGTATGCCACATCTGATCTCGTACATGTCATGACGTACGTAATAGAACCCACTTTCGAAGCATATAGAGCTCTACTCATACGCTCTCTCTTGAGGAGTTGTCGGATAATCTTCTTTCGAAAGAGAAATTTTTTAGCCTATCGGAACATAGCCTTTCTTGAAATTCTTCATGCTGAATCATTTCTGCATGGTATCTATGTATGTGGATTGTGAGAGCTCAAACAGTCTCTTAGATCTATCCCTATAGATCTTCATCCCTAGGATGTAGGCTGCTTCTTCCAGATCTTTTATGGAGAATTATGACGATAGCCACACTTTTATTCCTTGTAATGCAGGGACATCATTTTTGATTAAGAGAATGTCATCCACATACAACATAAGAAATATAATTATTGAACAATTTGCCCACTTATATATGCAGGGTTGCTCTCTGTTTCTAACGAAGCCATACGTTCTGATCACCTTATCAAAACATATGTTCCAACTTCGAGATGCTTGCTTCAATCCATAAATGGATCTCTGAAGTTTGTACACCTTAGACTCATCTGTGGATGTGAATCCTTCAGGTTGTATTATATACATCTCTTCGTTTAGCTCTCCATTTAGGAAAGCTGTCTTCATATCCATCTGCTAAACTTCATAGTCTAGGTATGCTACTATCGCAAGCATAATCCGAATAGATTTGAGCATTACCACAGGAGAAAATATCTCATCATAGTCAATATCATAACATTGATGATAATCTTTGGCAACCAAATGGGCTTTATAGGTCTCCACCTTTCCATCTGTGCCCCTTTTTCTCTTAAAGACCCACTTACACTCTATGGGTTTAACCCCTTCAGGTGGATCAATCAATATCTATATATCGTTGACCTTCATGGACATCATTTCAGATTTCATGGCTTCAAGCTATTTGTTAGAGTCAGACCTCTGTATCGCATCCATGTAGGTGATCGGATCCTCATTATTCTTATCGAGTTCAATGAGATTCCCATCCCAGACCAAGAAACCTAAGTATCTATCCGACTGATGCAGTACTCACCGAATCGCCTTAAGGATATTTATGTGTTGGGCTCTGGGTTTGA
The DNA here is from genome assembly GCF_000442705.2 of Elaeis guineensis. Taxonomy (NCBI): domain Eukaryota; kingdom Viridiplantae; phylum Streptophyta; class Magnoliopsida; order Arecales; family Arecaceae; genus Elaeis; species Elaeis guineensis. Next base: position 76,100,295 of record NC_026004.2, on the reverse strand, counting down.
TCTCAACAAATCTGGTTCAGATTCAATCATTGGTGTCAGTTCTTCTACTTGTCGAACTTCATCAAGTTTAATTTTAGAGGCACTTATTCCTTCACTAAGAAATTTTTTTTCCAAAAAGTATGCCTTATTACTGACAAACACCTTTTATTCAGTAGGCAGGTAAAAGTAATATCTCCTTATTTTCTTGGGGTACCCTATAAAGTTGCATTTATCGGATCTAGGACTGAGCTTGTCAGTTTGTAATCATTTAATATAAGCCAGACACCCTCAGATCCTAAAGTAAGAGAGGTTCGGCTTACGCCCAGATCATATCTCATATGGTGTCTTACTAACTAATTTGCTTGGTACATTATTGAGCATAAGATAAATTATTTCAAGTGCATATTCCCAAAAAGAGATTGACAAAGTTGCAAACCCCATCAGGGACTGAACCATGTTTAATAAGGTTCGATTCCTCCTTTCTGAGATGTCATTATGCTTTGGTGTCCCGAGATAGATCCATTGGAAGAGAATCTCATTCTCTCCTAGATATGTCAGAAATTCACTAGAGAGGTATTTACCTCCTCGATCAGATCGAAGAATTTTAATAATTTTTTTAGTTTATTTCTTTACTTCATTACGGAATCATTTGAACATTTTAAATGATTCGGACTTATGTTTCATCAAGGAGATGTATCCATACCTAGATAGGTCATCTGTGAACATAATGAAATAGCTGTACCCTCCTTTGGCATATGTGCTCATGGGTCCATATACATCAGAATGTATCAAACTCAGCACATCACTGGCTTGTTCATCTTTTTCAATAAAAGGTGACTTGGTCATCTTTCCAAGCAAACAAGACTCACAAATAGGTAATGATTCATAATCATCTTTATCAAGAATCTCTTCTTGATCTAACCTGTTCATCCTGTTCTTGTTGATATGACCTAACCTACAATGTCCAAGGTAGGCATTTGTAACATCATCTATTCTAGAATGTTTATTTGAAATGTACATTACATTAGGCCTAGATATAACATAAATATCATTGTTCAACTGTCCACACAAAATTATAACACCATTCAAAATGATATTACAAAATTTTTTCTTTATTGATATTTCATAATTGGAATTGGCCAAGAGGCTTACAGAAATAATATTTAAAAGAAAACTAGGATAGTAATGACACTCATCAAGAACAATGTAATGAGATTCGAATACAAGCTTGATGATTCCTAAGGATAGAATTGAAACTGATCTTCCATCTCTAACGTTTAGGAATCTCTCACCATCTCCAAATCTCTTAATGACCTGAAGACCCTGCAATAAATTATAAATATGAATAGGGCTACCGATATCCAATACCCAGATCATAGTATCAAAAAGAGAGAAGTTACAAGGTGTTTCATATAAGTACCTTGTCCAGCAATTGATTGCTTCTTCTTCTTTGGCCTGTTTGGATTAAGAAAAGTGATATACTGAGATAGTTCCTCTTCCAGTGACCCTGCTTCTTGTAAAAGAAACACTCTGTCTGATTTTGATCAGCCTTGAACTTGAGTTTCTGGGACTAACTCCCAACATCAGGCACCTTTTTATTCTTCTTCTTTTTTTTTAAAAGGACGATAACTATTCAAAGAAGATCCTTCCACTAGATTCACTGTCTTCTTATGGAGCTGGTGATCTTTTTCAAAAGTCTATAGTAACCTCAATAGACTGTGGTAGTTGACTACGGGCTTCGTCATTTTAAAATGATCGAAGAACGGTAGGTAGGACTTGGGTAGGGAGTTCAAGATCGCATCCTTCTCCAGTTGTTTGTGTAAGATGCCGAGTTTGCTCAGTTTTTCAATCTGCTCGATCATATACAATATATGATCGGTAATAGATGCACCCTCCCTCATCTAGGCATTGAAAGTGGTACAACTAGTCTTGTGTCACTTAACATCATCAGGAGTACCAAAGGAATCCCTTAATACTTGAAGTATTTTCTTTAGTTGAGCCTCTTCAAATTTCTGGCAGAACTCATCATTTATAGAGACCCGCATAATACAATGAACTGTGGTGCGGTTGTTGAGCCACTTCAAATAAGTGTCTCAGACCGTGCCTCGGGCGTTGGGAGTAGGCTTCTCAGGTGCCGAATCTATTATCACATAAAAGATCCTCTCATACTCTAGGACTATCTTTAATTTTTGATACCAATTATCAAAATTCAGTCCGATAAACTTCTCACTGTCCAACAGTGATCGGAGCGACAAGTTTGAGGCCATATCTGCACACACAAAAAAATATAAAACCTAATTAGTATATAAATTTTTTAATCCTAAAGACTTGGATTTTAGTTTAAAGGTTCTCTCACTATTTTATGTGAATAGGTAGCCTCTACATCTAATTTAAAAAATTATCTTTATTCTTTAGCGAGTACTAGAATCCACACAGACTACATATAGGCCTGAGGATGGCTTGGTCAACCCATATGCACCTATGGATAGGTTTTCAACCAATTATTTCTTCAAATAATTTCTAGTATTTAATTTAGCCCTAGATTTCATTTCAGTAGGCGATGGGCCTCCATTGAAAGTTTTGATTAGGTCAAACCATTAACATGAACCTATTCAATAATTTTAACCAATGAGTGATTAGACCCAAGAATGGTTCGATCAATCCAACTATCATCAGATAGTTTAAAGAGTCATCATATGATGAATGATAATTCTATTATTTAGAATGAACACCAGACGGATGGTGCCTGTAATGTCAATCATAAATAATGGATCCATTATTATTCACTTTAATGGGAGGCTATGATCTAGTTATCACCATAACTAGCTCATTTTAGAGACCTAATATTTAAAAGATTTAGTCAGTTTAAAGAAGAAGAGAGAAGAAAAAATCAATCAGTAGACCACAATCCTCCCACTGACTTCACCAAGTCACTGAATCAGATTAGGTTATATTGATTGACCTAGCACCTAGATCAGTCACACTGATCAACCTTAATGGTATGGGCTAACTCGAATCACTTAACAATCTAACCAAACTTTAGTTCACCAAATTGGCCAGGTAAGTGAGATCAGTAGGAGGGTCTACTAAGCTTGCCTTAAACACCATCAAAATGGTCAGGTAAGCTGCTCTCAATTAAAAATCATCAGTCGAAATGTCAAACTTACCTTAGACATCAATTAGTTAACTAGTTTTGATTTGATTAACCTAATGATTTGGGTTCAACCACTGAAATACAATCAAGATCCATTTGGTCTAATCAAAGACATGGACCTGACCATCTACAACTATTGTACTAGAAAAATCTTGATTAATCTAATTCAATATTTGGTTAGACTTAATCAATTTTTCTATATGGTCAATCAATTTTTTGATTCTAACCTTAGGTCTAACCCAATTAAAAAGAAGGACCTAATTTGAGCTAACCCATGCCCCATGTTTTATGCAATGTCATTAGATCTATTGAGTTTAACACTTAATTCTTAATTAAGTTTTGCATCAACATGGTTAAAGTTTTGAAAATAATTTTTTATATAAATTTTTTATATCAAATCATAAAATCTTTTAGATCAAATTTAAAATTCTTATAATTTTAAATCAAAATAATTTTGATTAATCAATATTAGATATAACTAACCATCTTCGCAACTTGCATCACATATAACAACACATAGGGGTTTTAAGATCTAGAATTTTACAAGAAAGTAAGTTTTCTCTTTTTGCTTTCTTCTTCATGGGACCTCATAGTGGCACCCCTACACACCATGAAGAGCACCCCATTGAATGAGAGGAGAGGGTCATGAAACCTTACTTGCTCCTATAATCAGACAGCCTGGTGATTACCCAATTCGAGTATTTTGCTACTCAGAATATTTAATCTAAATAAATAATAATCAGATATGAAAATAAACTAATTTAGATCTAATCTAAATCATAAATAATCAGATCAAATAAAAAAATCAAATTTAAAGTCATATTGATTCACATCAAAACAACCTGGCTCTGATACCAGTTGAAGGAAATATGTGGTAGTGCAGTACATACAATTTTAAAATTTTATGCAGTAAAAATAATAGATTAAATGATTTAATCTAAATCACATATATAAAATCCTATCTTAGACTATCACATCATGATCTTTGATATAAAAATATATATTTTAGATCTGAAAATAAAAATCGCATCGATCTCATCGATGCTGAAATTCTAGATCTAACTATTAGATCTACCATAGGAATCAAAATAAATTAGAGATCGTTACCAAACAAATTTGATCTTGATCTTCTCTGATCCAATGGTTGGAAAAGATGTTCTTCAGGTTGCTCATAGCCACACGGAGTCATCTGGCCTCTACAGGAAGATCCACATGAAGATAGGAGCAGATCAGGGACTTGGAAGTGCTAGTCTGCAAGCAACTTCGATAGCTGATTTGTTCCTCCTTCTTCAAGTACCTTGGATACTCCAAAGTAAGAGAAGATCAAGAAGAGGAATAGAGGAGGAGGAGAAGAGGCTTTGGAAATAAAAAAACTAGTAAGGGATAGATCATGGGACATCCAAGAGAGAGGATCCCTTTTTATAGACTAGGAATTAGGATTTTCCAAGGAAGAGCACGAAGAGTCAATGCCAAAACCTCCTTTTGGCATCCCAAAAAATTCTAAAAAAATTATTAAAATATAGATAAGGATTATAGAGTCTCACATGACAATGAATTCTCCAAGAAAAATAAGAAAAAGATTACTATGGTGCCAATAATATTCTATATACAAAAAATTTCTTTTCTAATTTATCTCTTATCTCTAATTCAGATCGCATTCGAATTAGGTAAGAGATAATATTATGACTCATCAACAATTGCTGCCCATGCTTATTGGACCCTCTATCATGATGCTAAAAATCACAACACAAATTCAATTAGGCATAGAGAAATTGATATGGGTTCAGGAGTGGTGCAGGAGATAAGGATAAAGTCCTAGTTTGACTTGAACTCTTTATTTCTAATTTAATTCTAATTCAAATCAAATTTGGATTGAACTCACTAATAGAAATAAATCTAATCTAATGAGAAACTCAAATATATTATCAAATTTTTAATCTAATTAGAAATTAGTCGAGTCAAAACTCTGATCGAATCAAGATCAAATTTTTCTTGTAATCGAGCTCGATCATATTAAACTCAATCAGAATCAAAATGAATCTAATTCAATTAGACTTGATCCAAATCTCTTTATTTAATAAAATTGAGTCAATTAGTAATCTAATTACTAATTAATTCTTTAAAAATAGTAGAGTTCCAATCTCAGTGGGACTCTCCCCCAGAGTCCTAATTCGAGTAGGACTCTTCACCAGAGTCACAATCCAATTGGACTCTTCAGCCATCAGATCTGATCAAATCTTCTAATGTGTGTGACCCCATAAGTTTGAATCTAAGTCGATAGTATAAGAATAATTTTCTATATCAATCAATGTAACCATCTAGCAATGATGACCTGACGATCGGATAGGTCGAAGTATTGCAAAGCAACCTTCTAGAACCTATTGGCATATGGTTACCATATAATTCATCTCTTTAACTCAAATACTCAAAGTGACCTAGGGTTTAACTATCAACTCTAATTTAGTCGATCATATTATATTTCAATCTTTCAAATCCATCTCATGGATTATCCTAGCCAAGGTTTTACTAAATTGAAATACACTGATGCATATCTCCTACTAATTCAGAGGGATCAATTCCATCTTGACTCACACACCGACTTGATAAGTACTGACTACTCCCAATAGCCTTCCATCACTGAGTTAGAAACTCAGATGGTCTGATACTAAAGTACAGTGAGTTACTTACAAGTCACCGTGGTAGTCTCAGGTTGAAGGGACATTTATACCCATACCCTTCACGAGCTACTCTTGACAGTAGAGTGCTTGGCACATGATCACATTCGATGTGAATATACTCCTACATTTTATCTGCATGCCATAATAGTGTCTCCATACTCCTTGGTTATAGTGTCTCCATACTCCTTGGTTAAAAGGATAACTAACTCATATGGCACACAACGATCTACACTTGATATTGCTATCGTCCTAGTAATAGCATATCATTTGATCGTGAATATTTTTAGGATCTTAACGACAAATTCTCTTTTATTGATTAATTATAGTTCTAAGGACTTCATTACAATACAGGAGTTCAAAGATAGATAATTTGTAATGAAAATATCAAATAATTTTTATTAATAAAAATTTATATACAATTTATAAAATGAGCACAATCGTCTAACGATTGACTTTGGGACATATTTTCCAACATAAATCAGTGCCCTCTCCTCTTTAGTCAACCACTAATGAGAGAGAGTCCCTAGTAATTAAGACTCTAAGGATCTAATCTAATTTGGATCCAATCTGAGTCCAATTCGAATTTGATTTGAATCAGATTCGAACCAAACTCAAAGGGGTTGTCAATCATAATGTAATTAGGATTCTGGTCTAAATCTAACTTGAATTTTTAATCCAATTAAGTCTTAATTAAATTATACTTAATATAAAATTAATTAGGATAAATTCACTCTTTCATAAATCTCTTGGATCATTGACCAGATTATCATCATCCCCAGAATTAAATTTGAACCACATGTCTAGTGCTAGCTAGACATAGTCAACTTATTTAATCATGTATGATCCTTAATTTAATTCTTAATTTAGCTAATCTATTTATTCAATTAAGTCTTGTACTTTCAAATTGAACATATAGGCTTAGGTCAATTCTTTTTTACTTTGTCTGGCTTTGTATGTGACTCCACATGTTCGAAAACTAAGTCGGTAGCATCGAAAATTATTTTTTATACTAATCAAAATTACCATCTAGCAATGGTTTCTAATGTCTGAATAGGTCAAATATTTGCAAAGCAACACTCAAGAACCTAAGAATATAGTTATCGCATAATTCATCCCTTTGATCCTAAATGCTTAGGACGATCTAGGGTTTAACTGTCAATCTTAGATTAGTCATCCATATTGTATTTCAATCTTTTTCAAATCCCATGACCCATCACATGGATTGCCCTGGCTGAGGTCTTACTCAATTGAAATACAATGATGCATCAACTTCTGAAATACGAAGGGATCAATTTCATCTTAATCCATACATCGGCTACCACAAGTACTTGACTGTGCCTAGAAATATTTCATCACTGAATTAAAAATTCAGATAGTCTGGCATCAAGCACAGTGAGTTGCTTGCAAGTTACCATAGTGATCTTAAATTAAAGGAATATTTATGCCCATATTCTTCATGAGCTACTCTTGACAACAGAGTGCTCTATAAGTGAGTCACTTATTCAGTGATGATATACTCCTACATCTCACTTGTATATTATATAGTATCTTTACACTAATTGGTTAAGAGGACAACTAACCTATATGGCATATAACGACCTACTCTTGATAAATATCATCATCCTTTAATGATGTATCATTTGGTCGTGAACATGTTTAAGAACTATTCGATAAATCTTCTTTTATCAATTGTCATATAGTTCTAAAGACTTCATCATAACATTAGAGTTCAATCAAGGAAGATGTAACTTTATGATGAATATGCCAAATAATTTTTATTAATTCATAATTTATATACAAATTATAAAGAGTATAATCATTTAAATGATTGACTTTAGGACTCATTTCCTAGTAACTCTCACTTGGACTAAAGCCAATCAGTGTAGTTTCTTATACCCATCTTCCATTTGTGTTCTTCAAACTTTTTGATTCTGAAGACTTTAGCAAATAGGTTGGTCAAGTTCTCCTTTTTGTTGATCTTCGAAAGTTCGACATCATCTCAATCCATGATCACTTGTATAAGGTGATAGAGATGTAGAGTGTGTTTGGTTCTCTGGTGGGACTACTATTCATTATCCTGAGTTATGGCTCTAGTGTTGTCCAGCACAAAGATTGGACCATCGAGGGATGGTGCCACTCTAAGTTCGTTAATGAACTTTCACAATCAAACTACTTCTTTTGCAGTATTGAATGCCTCAATGTACTTTGCCTTATATTGGCTACGGTAGGCTGCTTGAAATTTTTTTAGTAGATCGCTCCTCCATACAGGATAAACACATAACCCTACACACTTTTGCCATCATCATGATCTGATTAAAACTGGAATCAATATATCTCATAAGTTTCAAGTTAGTGTCTCCAAAGATTAGCCATTAATCTTTTTCATATTTCTCAAATACTTATGGGTTGTCTCTACAATTTTTCAATGGTTCTTATCCAGATCAGACTGATACCTACTCACTATCCCTAGTGAGTATACTACATCCAATCTCGTACATGTCATGATGTATATGATAGATCCAACTATCAAAGCATATAAAATTCTACTCATATGCTCTCTCTCTTGAAGAGTTGTCAGATAATCCTTCTTAGAGAGAGTAATTCCATGATCTATCGGGAGATAGTCTTTCTTAAAATTTTTCATGCTGAACCATTTCAACATAGTATCTATGTATATAGATTGAAACAATCCAAGTAATCTCATAGATCTATCTCTATATATCTTCATGAAGGAACCAGATCTAGGGTTTCAGGGTTAGATCTTGAAACTTTTTCAAGATCAGACAGCGAAAGACTAAAATAAATCAAAATATATCTTATAAAATTAAAAAATCTCTAGATCTAATATCTTATTACATGATTATTATATGATATTAAATTAAAAATTAAAATATAAAGAGCAAGAACTACATGTTGATTATATCAACATGTTTCTATACTACATCTAACGTATGTAAAATATAATAGATCAGATCTATAACCTTGCAAGTTAGATATTCTAACTTTACTGATCCGAGCTTAAGGATGATGTTGCAAGCCACACACACATCCAACCTCTAGGAGTCATCCACACAAGTCCATGAATCATGATCAGAAGTTCTGATCCAGGAAATCAGCACAGTATGCTATACTGTGCTGATCCTTCTTCGATGGTCGATCAAATGTTTCTTTCTTTTTGATTTAGAATCTTTCAAAGATGAAAAGTAGGATAAGAAGTTTTAGATATAAGATACTCTTAGAAAACTCATAGATGGAGGAAGGAAAGAGGTGAACACAGCAACCCTAGAAGAAGACCCTCTTCTTCTTCTCTTTGCTCTAACCCTGATACTTAGTTTGTGTCTATTATATCTCCATGCCCCAATACTCTTTCTCCTTGATTTTCTTATGCCCTAAAGGTCTCTCAATTCTCTATAATCTACAAAAATATCAAGAAAAAATTCATTTTAAATAATGAGATATGAAGAATCTTTGTCTAGGTCAAATACCTAGTCAAGGAAAATCCAAACAGGGCAAGAAAAGGGGTGCCCAACTCTTGGGTGCCCCCTCCTTCTTTTTCAGCCATGGACCACCAACAAAGGGTGCACAATATGTGATATAAAAACCATGAAAATCTCAAAAAAAATTTGGATAAAATCAGTACCATAAGGAAAGAGTTTTGGTTTCCTAAAATTCTATCTCATAAAATTTGAAATCCAAACTAATTCCTACTTTGACTTGGTCCACAACCACATTCCATGTAAGAGAGAAAGAGTGAAAAGCTTTGGGCATGCGTGAAGTTCTGGGAGAGAAGGTTTTGTTACACAAAATAAGAGAAAGTGGGCGTGGGGGGCTTAGGTGGCGCAAGATGGAATCCTAATCTTACTAGGATTCAATCTATGACTTGTTCCAATTTGGTTTCTCAAACCAAATCAAACCAAAACTAAATCAACTCAATTAAAATAAGTTTTAACCTAATTAAAAACTTAATTTAATCATATTAAATTAGATTTAAATCTGATTTAATTTTTTAATTAAATTAAAAATTAGGTTGACCCAAGTCCTAATTGAACTAGGACTAGTTTTTCCTTGCACTTGGCTTATCCAATAAATCAATTGGACTTGATCTAATCAAGCCCAAACCAAATGTAATTAAATCATATTCAATTAGATTTAATTTTAGCCCATTGATTTAATCAAATTAAGCTAATTAGCAATCAAATTGCTAATCAATCCTCCAGCAACACTTGCACTAGGTTAAATGTTAATTGTATTGATCGTTTAACCCTAGAATGATTCTTAATTATTGATCAACCATCTGATCAGATCGTAAACTCTAATGTGTGTGAGCTCATAGGTTCGAACCTAAGCCAGTAGTATAAGAATAAATTTTTATACCAATCGAAGTGACCATCTAGCAATGGTACCCGACGGTCGGATAGGTCGAATGTGTAAAACAACATCCTTAAAATCCATGCGGATATAGTTTCCATATAATTCATCCTCTTGACCAAAATACTCATAGGACACCTCAGAGTTCCACTGTCAACTTTGATCAGGTTGTCCATATTGTATTTTAAAATATCAAATCCATCTGATGGATTACCCTGGCCAAGGTTTTGCTAAATTGAAATATAGCGACTCATTCTTCTCCAACTCTTGGAGTGGTCAATCCCATCTCGATCATACTCTGACTTCGCAAGTATTTGACTATGCCCAGAAGCCTTCCATCACTGAATTAAAAATTCAATTAGTCCAGTACCAAAGCACAGTGAGTTGCTTGCAAGTCACTGAGGTGATCTCAGGTCTGAAGGATACTTATACCTATATCCCATCAAAGACATTCTCGACAACAGAATGCTCTAGAGTTGGTCACGTTCAATGATGATGTACCTTTATATCTCACTTGTATGCCATACCAGTGTCTCCATCTCATTGGATAAGAGGACAACCAACCCATATGGCCTATAGCGACCTATGCTCGATAGAAGCTATTGTCCTTATTAATAGCCTATCATTTGGTCGTGAACAGTTTTAAGAATTAATCGATAAATCTTCTCTTTATCGAACCTAAATACTCCTAACAACTTCATCATAATAACAGAGTTCATTAAAAGATGAAAACTTATAATGAAAATGTCAAAAAATATATTTTACTTATTAACAAATTAATTATAATACAAGGTTGTTCAACCGTCAACAGGTTAATGATTAGCTTTTGAGACATATTTTTCAATAACTCTCACTTATCCTAAAGCCACTTGACACAGTATCTAATACCCATCTTCGACTTGTGATTGTCGAACTCCTTTATCGCTAGGGCTTTAGTGAAGGAGTCAGTCAGGTTCTTCTTTTCATCGATCTTCTGATGGTCGACGTCACCTCGATCCACGATCTTTCGGATCAGGTGGAAGCGACACAAAATGTGCTTCATCCGTTGGTATGCTTTGGGTTCCTTCGCCTGAGCAATGGCACCAGTGCTATCGCAGTAGAGCAGGACTGGACCATCGAGGGAAGGTGCTACTCCGAGCTCGGTGATGAATTTCTTCAGCTACATAATTTTTTTCACGGCATCCGATGCTGCGATGTACTTTACCTTACAAACAGAGTCTACCACAGTATGCTGCTTGGAACTCTTCCAGCAGATGGCTCCACCATTCAGAGTAAACATATAACTCGACACGCTTCTGCTATCATCATGGTCAGATTGAAAGCTAGAGTCTGTGAACCTCACAAGTTTCAGATCTGACTCACCATAAACCAACCATTGGTCTTTAGTATTTCTCAAATACTTAAGGATGGTTTTAACCACTTTCCAATGGTTTTCTCTAGGATCAGATTGGTATCTACTCAGTACTCTTAGTGAGTATGCCACATCTAATCTTGTACATATCATGGCATACATGATACATCCTACGATCGAAGCATATGGGACTCTACTCATATGCTCTCACTCTTCAGGAGTTATCGGATAATCTTTCTTAGAGAGAGAAATTTCATGGCCTATCGGTAGATAGCCCTTCTTGAAATTCTCCATGTTGAATTTTTTCAGCACAGTGTCTATGTACGTAGACTGGGATAACCCAAGCATCCTTTTAGATCTATCCCAATAGATCTTCATCCCTAGGATGTAGGATGTTTCACCCAAGTCCTTCATGGAGAACTGCGATGACAATCAAATTTTTATTCTCTGTAGTACAGGGATGTCATTTTTGATTAAGAGAATGTCATCCATGTACAAGATAAAGAATACCATAACTGGACCATTTACCCATTTATAGATGCAGGGCTCTTCTCCATTCTTAACGAAGCCATACGTTCTGATCACCTTAACAAAATGCATGTTGTAACTCCGAGAAGCTTGCTTCAATCCATAAATAGATCTCTGAAGCTTGCACACCTTGGACTCATTTATGGATGTAAACCCTTCAGGTTGTATCATATACACCTCTTCAGTCAGCTCTCCATTCAGAAAAACTGTCTTTATATCCATCTGTCAGATCTCATAATCTAGATGGGCAGCTATTGCAAGCATTATCCAAATGGATTTGAGCATTGCCACAGGGGAGAACGTCTCGTTATAGTCAATACCATAATGTTGATGATACCCCTTGGCAACCAGATGGGCTTTATAGGTCTCCACCTTTTCGTCTGTGCCCCTCTTCCTTTTGAAGACCCATTTACACCCAGTGGGTTTAACTCTTTCAGGTGGGTCAACCAATGTCCATACATCGTTGACCTTCATGAACTCCATTTCGAATTTTATGGCTTCAAGTCATTTTTCGAAATCAGATCTCTGCATTGCATCCATATAGGTGATCGGATCCTCATCGTTCTCATCGAGTTCGATGGGATCATCGTCCTGGACCAAGAAACCATAGTATCTTTCTGACTGATGTGGTACTCTATCGGATCGTCTTAATGGTGTAAGTACATTGGGCTTTGGATCTGATCTAATCAAATCTGACTCAGGTTCAGCTATTGGTGTCGGTCCTTCTACTTGTTGAACTTCATCAAGTTCAACCTTAGAGGCAACGGTTCCTTCACCAAGAAACTCCTTTTCTAAAAAGGTTGCCTTAAGGCTGACGAACGCCTTTTGTTCATCAGTATGGTAGAAAAAATATCCTTTGATCTCTTTGGGGTACCCTATGAATGTGTATTTGTCAGACCTAGGTCCAAGTTTATCTGTAACTAACCATTTGACATAAGCCGGACACCCCCAGACCCTAAGGTGTGAAAGTGCTGGTTTACGTCCTGTCCATATCTCATATGGAGTCTTAATTACAGACTTACTTGAAACCTTATTTAACATATAACAAGCTGATTCGAGCGTATATCCCCAGAAGGATATCGGCAAGCTAGCAAAACTCATCATGGATCGGACCATGTCTAACAGAATCTGATTTCTCCTTTCAGGCACACCATTATGCTGTGGTGTTCCTGGAGGAGTCCATTGAGAGAGAATCCCATTCTCTCTTAGATATGTGAGAAACTCACCAGAAATATATTCTCCTCTTCGATCAGACCGAAGAGTTTTAATACTCTTTCCAGTTTATTTTTTTACTTCACTTCGAAATCATTTGAATATTTCAAATGAATCCGACTTATGTTTCATCAGATAGACATATCCATATCTGGATAGATCATCCATGAAAGTGATGAAGTAAAAATATCCACCTCTATCACTTGTGCTCATGGGCCCGTATACATCAGTATGTACTAGGCCCAAGAGCTCAGTAGCTCTTTCAGCTTTTCCAGTAAAAGGTGACCTGATCATTTTACCAAGAAAACAGGACTCACAGGTTGGAAGTGATTCACAGTCACTGACTTTGGGGATTCTCTCTTGAGTCAACTTGTTTATCCTGTACTTGTTTATATAACCTAGCCTATAGTGCCATAAGTAGATATCTGATACACTATCTAATCTAGGGTGCTTGCCAGTAGAATAGATTATGTTAACAGATTGTGATAATATACACACACCATTGTTCAAATGTCCATAAAAAATAGTAACACCATTCATAATGATATTATAAATTTATTTCTTTATTGAAATTTTATAATCATTTTTTATCAGAAGGCCTACAGAAATAACATTTAAAAAGAAACTGGGACAGAAATGACAATCATGAAGAACAATGTGAAGGAAAAAAATGGCTTTTTCCCTATAGGATCTTCCAGATCTAATAAGATCTGGGGTGGAATATTACAAAAAAAAATATCCTATGATTATTTTAGATCTAAGATTTATTAGATCTAGTTTCTATTATCTGATATTAAATCTAAAATTAAATCTAAAAATATGAGGAATAGAGAAATACCTCTAGGGTAACTAGATTACCCTGTAGATGATCGCAGCAATGCCCGAGGTTCTAAAATAGCCATGCAGTCACCTGGCCTCTACTAATATCCACTCAAATAGGATCTAGATCATCTTCTCCTCACAAATCTTCACTCAAAAATTAGATCTGGATCTGATCTAGAAGTTCTTCAAAAGAGCTTCTGAAGCTGGAGCAGCAGTTTCTCGACAGATTGCAACAGCCTCCTGATCAAGGAGCCACCACACCTTGGACAAGCACCAGATGGACGCCCAACCTCTTGGACATGAAGAGAAGAGGGAGAGGAGTAGAGGGGGTATGAAGAAGTGGAGAGGATTAAGGCTTTTACTGGTTATTGAGCAGAGTCTCTTAACCCTAGGTGCAGACAGAGTTTAAATAGACCCTGCTGTGCCATGCAGTGCCACATCATTCGACCAATCAAAAAATTTCAATTAATTTTGAAAAAATTTTGATTGATGGAGTGATGTTATCTGATCATATTAGATAAGAATCTCCATAATCTCTCCTACTGTTGGCACCAACACTAGATAAGCACAGTGAGATTGGCACCCCACAGTCCAAGTTGATCAAGGGATCAGAGTCCTCATCTCATGGGACTCTATCCTTATCCACTTGGGGTGCACGTCATATCTGATTATGGCACCCATATTGAGGGCTAATTTAGCAGGTGGACACTCTACTAAAACTCTCCAATGACCTCTTGCCAAGTGGCCTTCAGTCCAAGGTCCATAGGTCAACGTTTGACCAATGTCCTAAAATGGAAATGGTAGGTGACAGGAATTGGCAGGTGTTGTCTTAAATTCATCTCATAAATTAAGACAAATTTTTTTTGAGCTAGACTGGCTCCAGTTAGACTATGAGAAACCTTCTCAAGATTTTTTGGGTGAGTTAAATCATATTTGGCTCAGTCGAGATAGAAAAGATTACACGAAGAAAAAGTTAGGCTCAATCATGTGCTAGCATGATTTCCTTGAACCTAATTAGATCTAATCCAAATCAATCGAACTGGGCTAGCTCAATTGATGACATCCAGACCTTAACTCTTATTTGTGTGATTCAGTTAGGTTCATTTTTGTATGGTAATGAGACATGTCATGATCTCATCATTGACATCATCAAAACTCCTTTCAATGGACCAGAACTCTTCTGATTCAGACAATTAGAATGATCGATTATCAAGATCATTCTAATTGCTCACAAAATCCACCAGTGACACCTAGCAGTATATGGTGGCAACCCATTAGAAATGAAGATGAATCTCTCGGTGCAGCTACCTGTGTGATTGAGTTCTTCTATCATGAGTTCCGACAGAATTTGGGTTAAGGTGAACTCGTCAAACCCAACATCAGTCATATGAATCAATCGATTGATCCGAGTTCGATGTGAAACCCCAATGGAAAACTCTATTCCATTATTTCACTCTACCATGGCCATGGACTTAAGGACTCGATCCTTCGATCATCATAGGACTACTCCTCTCATCTACCGAGATTGATAGATCCCATCTTGGTGCATCTGGTTCCTACAATGAATATGCTACAGCCAACATACACCTCAGGGTTTCGAATGACTAGGAGATCGAGTTATGGTGTAGTCAAACTACAACACACTCAAGGTGAACTGTCGATGTACCTCAGATCAAAGAACTAGACACACAGCTGCAGCATCGAGCTAGTCATCAACGAGAAGGTAGACTTTCTTATGACTGGTCGAGGTGGTCTCGCTCAGTACTCTCGTTCTCAATGAATACCTGTACTCTAGCTCCGATGTCTCTATACCGTAGACTCAAGACACATCTATCCTAAGAAAGCGATCGTACACCAACCTTCCAGATCGATCACCATCCTCGTGATGATCCTATGGTCAGGAGCTGTTTATGAGTTAGTTATGTAAATTCATGCCTTAAATTTTCAACTCTTGAAAATATGAATTAACATTCCTACTAACTCAAAAGATGTATCACAGACATAATATACACAATGTGATAGTAGAATAACCCTTTTATTCATTTATAGTCAAAATTATAAATTTGCCCTTACATTTGTATAGGAATGTGTCAGCCAATCTGGCATCAAGGGCACACATCTAACAAACTCCCACTTGACCTAATACCAATTGGCTACATATCTAAGTCCCATCTTCTCAAGGTGGGCTTCGATCTTCTGCTGGCCTAATGACTTTGTCAGCGGGTCTGCCACATTGTCTGTGGAGTCGACTCTCTTAACCTCGACATAACCTTTTTCGAGGTAATCACAGATCAGATGAAATCGCCGCTCGATATGCTTGGACTTTTGATGAGACTTTGGCTCCTTAGCTAGGGCTATCGCACCATTATTGTCATAGTAAAGAGGGACAGTATCTGATGACATCACTCCAAGCTCTACGACAAACTTCTTGGACCAGAATGCCTCCTTCGCAGCTTTCGATGCAGCAATATACTCTGCCTCCATGGTGGAATCAGCAATCATTGTCTACTTGGAACTCTTCTAGCTAACTGCACCACCATTGTAAATGAACAGACTCTCAGATGTCGACTTTCGATCATCTATATTAGACATAAAGTCTGAGTCTGTAAATCCTTGAACCTGGATTTCTCTATTCCCAAAGACTAGAAATATATCCTTAGTCCTTCTCAAATACTTAAGGATACATTTCACAGAAGTCCAGTGCTCTTCGTCTGGATTCGATTGATATCTGCTTGTGACACTCACAGCATGGGCTATATCAGGTCGTGTACATAGCATGGCATACATGAGGCTTCCTATTACCGAAACATAAGGGATCTTGCTCATGCGTTCAATCTCCTCAGGTGTGCTAGGGCACATCTTCTTGGAGAGATGAATGCCATGTCTAAAAGGTACTAAACTTTTTTTGGAGTTTTTCATGCTAAACCTTTTTAGCACCTCCTCTATGTATATCTTCTGTGAGAGTCTCAGCATCCTATTTGGTCTATCTCTATAGACCTTAATACCCAGTATAAAGGATGCCTCTCCTAGATCTTTCATAGAGAACTCTTTTGACAATCATATTTTGACTAAGGTCAACATAGAAATATTATTTCCAATTAGGAGGATGTCATCTACGTACAGTACGAGAAAGACAACTGCGCTCCCACTGACCTTTTTGAACATACATGATTCTTCATCATTCTTGATGAAACCAAATATTTTGATCACATAATTGAAACGAGTATTCCAGCTCTGAGATGCTTGCTTAAGTCCATAAATGGATCTTTGCAGCTTACAGATCTTATGATCATCATCACTGGATGTGAAACCAAGTGGCTGTTCCATATAGATATCTTCCTCAAGATATCCATTTAAGTGAAGGAGGAAAATCGCTTTTCCTCTGTGTAGGATCTTCCAGATTTCATCAAATCTAGGATGGAATAAATTTTAAATTTTATCCTACGCTATTTTAGATCTGATATCTATTAGATTTAATTTTATTATCTGATATTTTAATTTTAAAATTAAATTTAAAAGTATGAGAAACATAGACATACCTCAAGGGTAATCTAATTACCCTGTAGATGATCGCAGCACTGCCTGAGGTTCTGATATAGCCACGCAAGTTTTTGGCCTCTACCAATATCCACTTAGGTAGGAACTAGAATGTATTCTCCTCATGATTCTATGCTCCAAAAATCAGATCAATATCTAATTTGGAAGTACTTCAGAACTCCTTTTGAAGTTGGAGCAGCAGCCTGTCGAAGATGTCCTGCAGCCTTCTGTTCCAAGCATCACCACGTCTTGCACCTATGCCAGATGAACGTCCAACTTCTTGGACGTGAAGAGGGGAGAAAGGAGAGTAGGGAGGACATAGAGAAAAGAGGAGGGGGTGACAGCTAATAGGTTTTTTGCATAAAACAAGTTCTGCCTCGAAACCCTAGGTGCAGCAGGGTTTATATAATTTCTGTACGCTGCGCAGTGCCACATTATTCGATCAATAAAAAAATTCCAATAAATTCTGAAAAAATTTTGATTGGTGGAGTGATGTTATCTGATCATATTAGATAAGAACCCTACCTTATCTCCAAAAGGTGGCAGCAACATTGGATAAGCACAAATAGAGTGGCGCCAAAGAGTCCAAGTTTATCTGGACTCTTTGGTTCTTATCCATTTGGGGCACCCACTTAAATCCAATTGGGCTCACGCCATAATCTGATTATGGAACCTAATTTGATTAGGTTTAGGCATGTGGACACTCCATAAAAATCCTCCAATAAGTCCTCTTCAGTTTAAGACCCATATGTCAACTTTTGACAGATGTCCTAAAATGAAATTCGCAGGTGCTAGAAATTAGCAGGTGTTGTCTTAAATTCATCTCATGAATTAAGACAAGCCTTTTCTGAGCTGGACAAGCTTCAATTAGACTGAGAGAAACCTTTCTAAGGTTTTCTGGATGAGCCAGATCACATTTGGCTTAGTAGAGACAGAAAAGATTACATGAGGAGAAAGTTAGGCTCAATCGAGTGCTAGCACGATTTTCTTGAACCTAATTGGATCTTATCCAAATCAATTGGGCTAGCTAATTGATGACATCCAGAGCCTAACCCTTGTTTGTGTGACCCAATTAGGTTCAATTCTGTATGGTAATGAGACATATCGTGATCTCATCATCGACATCATCGAAACTCCTTTCGATGGACCAAAACTCTTCTGATTCAGACAATTAGAATGATCGATCATCAAAATCATTCTAATTGCTCCCAAAATCCACCAGTGATACCTAGTAGTATACGGTGACAACCCATCAGAACTGAAGATGAACCTCTTGGTGCAGCTACCTGTGTGATTGAGTTTCTCTATCATGAGTCCCGACTGAATTAGAGTTAAGGTGAACTCGTCAAACCCAACATCAGTCATATGAATCAATCGATCGATCCGAGTCCCATGTGAAACCCCAATAGAAAACTCTTTTCCATTATTTCACTCTGCCATGGCCATGGGCTTAAGGACTCGATCTTTCGATAATCATAGGACTACTCCTCTCATCTACCGAGGTTGATAGATCCCATCTTGGTGTGATCTGGTTCCTACAATGAATATGCTACAGCCAACATACACCTCAGAATTTTAGATGGCAAGGAGACCGAGTTATGGTGTAGTCAAACTATAACATACTCAAGGTGAACCGATGATGCACCTCAGGTCAAAAAATTAGACACACAACTACAGCATCGAGCTAGTCATCGACGAGAAGGTAGACTTCCTTATGACTGCTCGAGGTGGTCACGCTCAGTACTCTCATTCTCAATAAATACCTATACTCTCGCTTCGGTGTCTCCACACTGTAGACTCAAGACTCATCTACCCTAAGGAAGCGATCGTACACCAATCTTCCAGATCGATCACCATCCTCGTGATGATCCTATGGTCAGGAGCAGTTTATGAGTTAGTTATGTAAATTTATGCCTTAAATTTTCAACTCTTGAAAAATATGAATTAACATTCTCACTAACTCAAAAGATGTATCACAGACACAATGTACATAATGTGATAGAAGAATAACCCTTTTATTCATTTATAGTCAAAATTATAATTTTGTCCTTAGATTTGTACAGGAACGTGTCAGCCGATCTGGCATCTAGGGCACACATCTAACAAACTCCCACTTGACCTAATGCCAATTGGCTACATATCTAAGTCCCATCTTCTCAAGGTGGGCTTCGATCTTCTGTTGGCCCAATGGCTTAGTCAGTGGGTCTGCCACATTGTCTGTGGAGTTGACTCTCTTGACCTCGACATAACCTTTTTCGAGGTAATCACGGATCAGATGGAATCGCCGCTCGATGTGCTTGGACTTCTGGTGAGATCTTGGCTCCTTAGCTAGGGCTATGGCACCATTATTGTCACAGTAAAGAGGTATGGCATCCGATGACATCACTTCAAGCTCTACGGCAAACTTCGTGTACCAAAATGCCTTCTTTGCAGCTTTCGATGCAGCAATATACTCTGCCTCAATGGTGGAATCTGCAATGACCGTTTGCTTGGAACTCTTCCAGCTGACTGCACAACCATTACAAATGAACAGACTCCCAAATGTCAACTTTCGATCATCTATATCAGACATAATGTCTGAGTCTGTAAATCCCTGAATCTGGAGTTCTCCATTCCCAAAGACTAGAAATATATCCTTAGTCCTTCTCAAGTACTTAAGGATACATTTCACAGAAGTCCGGTGCTCTTCGCCTGGATTCGACTGATATCTACTTGTGACACTAACAGCATGGGCTATATCAGGTCGTGTACATAGCATGGCATACATGAGGCTCCCTATTATCGAAGCATAAGGGATCTTGCTCATGCGTTCAATCTCCTCAGGTTTGCTAGGACACATCTTCTTGGAGAGATGAATGCCATGTCTAAAAGGCAATAAACATCTTTTGGAGTTTTCCATGCTAAACCTCTTTAGCACCTCCTCTATGTACATCTTCTATGAAAGTCCTAGCATCCTATTTGGTCTATCTCTATAGACCTTAATACCCAGTATAAAGGATGCCTCTCCTAGATCTTTCATAGAGAACTCCTTAGACAACCATACTTTGACTGAGGTCAACATGGGAATGTCATTCCCAATTAGGAGGATGTCATCCATGTACAATACGAGGAAGACAACTGCGCTCCCACTGACCTTTTTGAACACACATGGTTCTTCTTTGTTCTTGATAAAACCAAACATTTTGATCACATCATTGAAACGAGTATTCCAACTCCGAGATACTTGCTTAAGTCCATAAATGGACCTTTGCAGTTTGCAGACCTTATGATCATCATCACTGAATGTGAAACCAAGCGGCTGTTCCATATAGATATCTTCCTCAAGATGTCCATTTAAGAACGTCATTTTCACGTCCATCTGCCATATTTCATAATCGAAATAGGCTGCAACAGCAAGCAATGTGCGGATGGATTTTAGCATGGCTACGGGCGAGAAGGTATCCTGATAGTCAATACCTTTGCGCTGACTATAACCTTTCGCTATGAGCCTAGCCTTGAATGTCTCTACATTCCCATCTGCACCTATCTTTCTCTTGAAGATCCATTTACACCCAATAGGTACAATACCTTCAGGTAGATCTACCAAGGTTCAGACTTGGTTTGAGTGCATCGAGTCAATTTCTGATCTCATTGCCTCTAACCATTTCTCAGAGTCGATATTTGATATCGCCTTGTCATAAGTCTTGGGATCATCACCATGAACCCCATTTTTCGTGAGGAATATTTCCTCTACATCCTCTTGTATGGTACCTAAGTATCTTTCAGGAGGACGAAAAATCCTAGTCGATCTACGAGGTGGAAGAGATTGTGTTAGGACTGGTTCTGATTGATTAGGTTCCTCAGGTTCTTTAGCTCGTTGCTCTTGGGAGACATTCTCCTTGAGCTTAATAATTCTTTCGATGCCACCATCTTGAATAAACTATTTTTAAAGAAAAATAGCATTTTGACTCACAATCACATTGTGGTCTTTCGGAATATAAAAATAATATCCTAATGACTCTTTAAGATATCCTATGAACCGAGCTCTAAAAGACCTGAACTCTAACTTGTCCGTCTGCTGTCTCTTGACATGAGCCGGACAACCCCAAATTCTGAGATGATTCAGACTTGACTTCTTACCATGCGATATCTCATACGGTGTGGTAGGAATGATTTTAGAGGGAATCCTATTCAATACATAAATTGCTGTCATGAGACAATGTCCCCAAAGAAATTTTGGGAGGTTTGTGAAGCTCATCATGGAACGGACCATATCTAATAAGGTCCGATTTCTCCATTCTGAAATCCCGTTGAGTTGAGGCAATCCAGGTGGAGTCCATTGAGAGACTATACCATTATCCTTAAGATAGTCTAGGAATTTTCGACTAAGGTATTCACCTCCTCGATCTGATCGAAGAACCTTAATGGGCTTTTCTATTTATTTTTCTACCTCATGTCTGAATTCTTTGAACCTTTCAAAGGCTTTAGATTTGTGTTTCATTAGAAACACATACCCGTACCTAGACATATCATCGGTAAAGGTAATGAAGTAAACAAAGTTGCCTCTAGCCGGCATATCAAATGGGCCGCACACATCCGTATGTACTAGGGCAAGTAGGTCTGTGGCCCTTTCCCCATGTCCCATAAAAGGGAGCTTGGTCATTTTGCCTTGAAGGCATGATTTACAAACTGGATATGACTCGAAAGTCAACAGACTCAGTAGCCCAGATTTCTCCAATTTGTTAACCCTGTCTTCTGCTATATGACCTAGCCTTAGGTGCCATAGATACTTATCATTTAGACTATCTCTAGGCCTTTTAATTCCTATGGCATTCACATTTTGCTCAATATTAAAAATAGATACATCAACATGTAACTGATAGAGACCATTAATAACAAAACCATTTGCAACTTTATTATTTTCATAAAATATGTTACAATGGTCCTTATGAAAACTAATTACATAGCCTTCTTGTGCTAAACATGAAACAGAAATCAAATTCCTGCTTGCTGCAGGCACATAATAACAGTCTCTTAAAACTAAATCTAATCCTAACGGTAATCACAGAGGGTAGGTTCCTACTGTCACAGCAGCAACTCTTGCTCCATTCCCGACACGTAGGATCATCTCCCCATCCCTCAGCCTCCTGCTCTCTTCAAAACCCTGCATAGAAGTGCACAAATGAGCACTAGAACCAGAGTCAAGCACCCAACTGGATGCAGAAGAAACCGTAAGATTAGATTCGATAATGAGCATACCTCCAGAAGGACCATCCTCCTTGTTCTTCAGGGTGGCCAGGTACTGAGGACAGTTTCGCTTCCAATGGCCTTCTGATTGATAGTGAAAACACTTTCCTTTTTCAAAAGCCTTCTTCGATCCTGTCTTCTTGTTCTTGCCATCCACCTTCTGCTTCTTCATGGACTTCTTTTTCTTTCTAAAAGACTTTCTATTGGAAGAAGTCTGCTCCACAGTAAGAACTGAGCCTTTTGAACCTTTCATTGAAAGCTCAGCCATAACCAGCATATTCATTAACTCGGCCAAGGTACATTGCATCTTATGCATATGGAAGTTCATGATGAACTGACCATATCCATCGGACAAGGACTGAAGGATCACATCAATCTGAAAATCCTTGTCTAAGATGACACCGAGCTTCTCAAGCTCCTCAAGATCCTTGATCATTGTCAAACAATGATCTTGGACTGACTGTCCATCACGCATCTTGATCTTAAAAAATCTTTGACAGACTTGATACTTGGCCGTGCAACTCTGTTCACCAAACAACTCTTGTAGGTGAGCCAACATTTGGTGGGTAGTCAAAATATTTTCATGTTGGCACTGTAAATCATCAGACATTACACCCAACATGTAGTACCTGGCTTTGTTATCATCGTCCGTCCATTTTCTCAGAGACGCTCTCTGTTCAGCAGTCGGACGTACTGGCATGGTAGGTGGATCCTGGTCCAAGACATGAGTCAATTTTTTAGAATCCAAAACAATTCTGTAGTTTCTCAACCAGTCCTTAAAATTTGGTCCAGTCAGTCTATGAGTGTTTAGAATTTTGGTTAGGGGGTTTGAGGCAGACATGTTTCCTATAGAGAGTCAAAAATTTTAAGTTAGATTTTGTAATCAGACTCTACCAATTTATTTAGGATTTTTATTTTTAAACAAATTAGGCTCTCACTATTTTCTCAGATCCCTACACTCCCTTGGTAGAGATGTAAAAATCTCCATAATTAGTGATTTCTAGTGGGTGGTGCAGTCTCACCGACTGGCTCATCACCTCACCTAATAGTTATTGGTGATGAGTCAACCGATGAGTGGACAACTCTTGTCCAATGATTCTCTAATCATGGTGCACCCAAAACTTGGTCTCTAATTCATGAAGCTCACCGTATCCAGGATATTGCTCCAATCCTTAGTTAAGCCAAACCCACCATTTGCACGAACTAGATTTCTGATTGGGTCCCTCATCGTATCTGGAATATTGAGCCCAACCCATCCTCTAATCCATGGAATCCAATGCCTAATGGACATGGTTGTATTTTTTCGATGCAACTGAGCCACTGTAACCAGTCGAGAACAATCAACCCCGGAAAGAGCCCGTACATCCACAATGGTGGAAGACCTAGACTTAATATTTTTTTAGGAAGATTTGATTTAGGTCTCTTTAAACTTGACTTGACATAGTTATAACAATTATGACTATCCTAGTGGCATGGGTTAGCTCGAATTGTTAGCCACCTCAAATCAGAACTGGGTCGACACATATGGCCAGGTAAGTGAGATCGGTGGGAGGGATATGCCATTAACTCGACAAGAACGCATTCGAGTCGAGTAGCTCCCAATTAAAAACCAGTCGGTCGCATCTGCCCAACTTACCTTAGACACCAAATTGTTGAACCAGAACTAATTTAGTTAGTCTACAATCCAGGCTCTAACCACTGAGCCAAATTAGGTCTTAACTTGATCGAGTCACATCTAAATGTGATTCGACCTTGACCCAGACTTAATCCTATTAGGCTGGTCAATTATTAGCTTTCATGATCTCACCTAACCAACTCTTGATTTGATTTGATCAACCGCTAGACCTAATTGAGCTACCCAAGCCCGAACCCAATCTTATGAAAATATATTAGATCTGAAATTCTCAATTTTAGACCTAACTTAATTTCATAAGCTCAATACATTAATTAAGTTTGGATTCATAAACAAAGCATGTAAAATAAATTTTAGGGTTTCAGGATCTAGGGTTTTGCAGAAAAGTAAGTTTTGATTTCTGATTAAGGATGAACACGCGGCACCCCTACACGTCATATGAACACTCCATTGAATGGGAAGAGAGGGTCTTAAAATCCTACTTTATTCTTATGACCGGAAGGCCATAAAGAACACCTTAATCAAAAATATAAATTTTAACTACAAAACTAGTTAGATCTAAATTAACATATCACATATACAATTTAAGATCTAACTAATACATACTTTGCATACATCTCATGTATCAAAAATCAATCTAATTAACATACTTTCAGATCTGATACATCACATGTAATATCTGAAAAATAGAATTTAAATTGAACTATTCAAAATAAAAACTATTCTAGACAAGTTACTAGAACAATTCTACAACTAGTCTAGGCATGCAACAGATCAATTTTATGAAATAATTATAATTTTATTTTTTATTTTCTAATCTAATTATAAAAATTATAACATCAAAAAGATAGAAAATAAATTATATTTAATTCATATTTTAATCTCATTAAAATATAAAACTTAAGACTATTCATGGATTCAATTAATCCTAGTCTGGTTATGCATCTCATGCATGTTAGATCTTCCTAGATTTAATTTTAAATATTTTAATTTCAGATCCTATCATATCTAATGTGATATTTGAAATTATTTAATATTAGATAGATTAAAATTAAAATCAGATCTAAAATAGATCTGAAATAGAGCCAACAACCTGGCTCTGATACCACTTGAAGGAGGAAAACCACTTTTCCTCTGTGTAGGATCTTCCAGATTTTATCAAATCTGAGATGGAATAAATTTTAAATTTTATCCTACACTATTTCAGATCTGATTTTTATTAGATCTAATTTTATTATCTGATATTTTAATTTCAAAATTAAATCTAAAAGTATGAGAAACATAGACATACCTCAAGGGTAATCTAATTACCCTATAGATGATCGCAGCACTGCCTGAGGTTCTGATATAGCCACGCAAGCACCTGGCCTCTACCAGTATCCACTTAGGTAGGATCTAGAACATCTTCTCCTCATGATTCTATGCTCCAAAAATCAGATCAATATCTGATTTGGAAGTACTTCAAAACTCCTTTTGAAGTTGGAGCAGCAGCCTATCGAAGATGTCTTGCAGCCTTCTGTTCCAGGCATCACCATGCCTTGCACCTATGCCAGATGAATGTCCAACTTCTTAAACGTGAAGAGATGAGAAAGGAGAGCAGGGAGGACATAGAGAAGAGAGGAGGGGGTGGCAGCTAATAGGTTTTTTGCATAAAACAAGTTCTGCCTTGAAACCCTAGGTGCAGCAGAGTTTATATAATTTCTGTATGCTACGCAGTGCCACATCATTCGACCAATCAAAAAATTCTAATAAATTTTGGAAAAATTTTGATTGGTGGAGTGATGTTATCTGATCATATCAGATAAGAACCCCACCTTATCTCCAAAAGGTGGCACCAACATTGGATAAGCACAAATAGAGTGGCGCCAAAGAGTCCAAGTTTATCTGGACTCTTTGGTTCTTATCCATTTGGGGCGCCCACTTAAATCCAATTGGGCTCATGCCATAATCTGATTATGGTACCCAATTTGATTAGATTTAGGTATGTGGACACTCCACAAAAATTCTCTAATAAGTCCTCTTCAGTTTAAGACCCATATGTCAACTTTTGACAGATATCCTAAAATGAAATTGGCAGGTGCTAGAAATTAGCAGGTGTTTCTTAAATTCATCTCATGAATTAAGATAAACCTTTTTTGAGCTGAACAAGCTTCAATTAGACTGAGAGAAACCTTCCTAAGATTCTCTGGATGAGCCAGATCACATTTGGCTCAGTAGAGACAGAAAAGATTACACGAGGAGAAAGTTAGGCTCAATCGAGTGCTAGCACGATTTTCTTCAACCTAATTGGATCTTATCCAAATCAATTGGGCTAGCCAATTGATGACATCCAAATCCTAACCCTTATTTGTGTGACCCAGTTAGATTCAATTCTGTATGGTAATGAGACATGTCGTGATCTCATCATCGACATCATCGAAACTCCTTTCGATGGACCAGAACTCTTTTGATTCAGACAATTAGAATGATCGATCATCAAAATCATTCTAATTGCTCCCAAAATCCACCAGTGACACCTAGTAGTATATGGTGGCAACCCATCAGAACTGAAGACGAACCTCTTGGTGCAGCTACCTGTGTGATTGAGTTCCTCTATCATGAGTCCCGATTGAATTAGAGTTAAGGTAAACTCGTTAAACCCAACATCAGTCATATGAATCAATCGATCGATTCGAGTCCTATGTGAAACCCCAATAGAAAACTCTTTTCTATTATTTCTCTCTACCATGGCCATGGGCTTAAGGACTCGATCTTTCGATCATCATAGGACTACTCCTCTCATCTACCGAGGTTGATAGATCCCATCTTGGTGCGATCTGGTTCCTACAATGAATATGCTACAGCCAACATACACCTCAGGATTCTGGATTGCTAGAAGATCGAGTTATCGTGTAGTCAAACTATAACACACTCAAGGTGAACCAACGATGTACCTCAGGTCAAAGAACTAGACACACAACTACAGCATCGAGCTAGTCATCGACGAGAAGGTAGACTTCCTTATGACTGCTCGAGGTGGTCACGCTCAGTACTCTCATTCTCAACAAATACTTATACTCTCGCTTCGGTGTCTCCACACCATAGACTCAAGAGTCATCTTTCCTAAGAAAGTGATCGTACACCAACCTTCCGGATCGATCACCACCTCGTGATGATCCTATGGTCAGGAGCAGTTTATGAGTTAGTTATGTAAATTCATGCCTTAAATTTTCAACTCTTGAAAAATATGAATTAATATTCTCACTAACTCAAAGGATGTATCATAGACACAATGTACATAATGTGATAGAAGAATAACTCTTTTATTCATTTTAGTCAAAATTATAATTTTGCCCTTAGATTTGTATAGAAATGTGTTAGCCGATCTGGCATCTAGGGCACACATCTAACATTAAGAACGTTGTTTTCACATCCATCTGCCCTATTTCATAATCGAAATAGACTGCAATTGCAAGCAATGTGTGGATGGATTTTAGCATGGCCACGAGCGAAAAAGTATCCTGATAGTCAATGCCTTCGTGCTGACTATAACCTTTCACAACAAGCCTAGCCTTGAATGTCTCTACATTCCCATCTGCACCTATCTTTCTCTTGAAGATCCATTTATACCTAATAGGTAGAATACCTTCAGGTGGATCTACTAAGGTTCAGACTTGATTTGAGTGCATCGAGTCAATTTTTGATCTCATTGCCTCTGATCATTTCTCGGAGTCGATATTTGATATCACCTCATCATAGATCTTGGGGTCATCACTATGAGCCCTATTTTCTGTGAGGAATATTTTCTCTACTTTCTCTTGTATAGTACCTAAGTACCTTTCAGGAGAATAAAAAATCCTAGTCAATCTACGAGGTGGAAGAGGTTGTGTCAGGACTGGTTCTAATTGATTTGGTTCCTCAGATTCTTTAGCTCATTGCTCTTAGGAGACATTCTCCTTGAGCTTAATTATTCTTTCGATGCCACCATCTTGAATAAACTATTTTTCAAGAAAAATAGCATGTTGATTCACAATCAAATTGTGATCTTTTGGAATATAGAATTAGTATCCTAATGACTCTTTAGGATATCCTATGAACTGAGCTCTAAAAGATCTGAACTCTAACTTGTCCGCCTGCTGTCTCTTGACATGAGCCGAACAACTCCAAATTCTGAGATGACTCAGACTTGGCTTCTTACCATGCCATATCTCATACGGTGTGGTAGGAATGATTTTAGAGAGAACCCTATTCAATACATATATTGCTGTCATGAGACAATATCCTCAAAGAAACTCAGGGAGGTCCGTGAAGCTCATCATGGAACGGACCATATCTAATAGGGTCTGATTCCTCTGTTCTGAAATTCCATTGAGTTGTGGCATTCTAGGTGGAGTCCATTGAGAGACTATGCCATTATCCTCAAGATAGTCTAGGAACTCCCGACTAAGGTATTCACCTCTTCGATCTGATCGAAGAACCTTAATGGGCTTTCCTGTTTGTTTTTTTGCCTCATGTCTGAATTCTTTGAACTTTTCAAAGACTTCAGACTTGTGTTTCATTAGAAATACATACCCGTACCTAGACATATCATTGGTGAAGGTAATGAAGTAGACATAGTTGCCTCTAGCCGGCACATCAAATGGGCCGCATACATCTGTATGTACTAGGGCAAGTAGGTCGTGGCCCTTTCCCCATGTCCTGTAAAAGGGAGCTTGATCATTTTGCCTTGAAGGCATGATTCACAAACTGGATATGACTCAGAAGTCAATGGACTCAATAGTCTGAATTTCTCCAATTTGTTAATCCTCTCTTCCGCTATATGACCTAGCCTTAGGTGCCACAGATACCTATCATTTAGACTATCTCTAGGCCTTTTAATTCCCATGGCATTCACATTTTGCTCGATATGAAATACAGATACATCAATATGTAGCTGATAGAGACCATTAATAAGAAAACCATTTGCAACTTTATTATTTTCATAAAATATGTTATAATGGTTCTTGTGCTAAACATAAAACAGAAATCAAATTCCTGCTTGCTGCAGGCACATAATAACAATCTCTAAGAACTAAATCTAATCTTAATGGTAATCGCAGAGGGTAGGTTCCCACGGCCACAGTAGTAACTCTTACTCCGTTCCCGACGCGTAGGATCATATCCCCATCCCTCAGCCTCTTGCTCTCCTCAAGACCCTACGTAGAAGTGCATAAATGAGCATCAGAACCAGAGTCAAGTACCCAACTGGATGCAGAGGAAACCGTAAGATTAGATTTTATAACGAGCATACCTCCAGAAGGACCATCCTTCTTGTTCTTCAGGGTGGTCAGGTACTGAGGATAGTTCTGCTTCCAATGGCCGTCTGAATTGCAGTAAAAATATTTTCTCTTTTCAGCAGCCTTCTTCTTCGGTTCCATCTTCTTCTTCTTTCCATCCACCTTCTGCTTCTTCGCAGACTTCTTCTTCTTTCCAAAAGATTTTCTCTTGAAAGAAGTTCGCTCCATAGTAAGGACTGAGCCTTTTGAATCCTTCAAAGAAAGCTCAGCCGTAACTAACATGTTCATTAACTCAACCAAGGTACACTGCATCTTATGCATATGGAAGTTCATGATGAACTGACCATATGCATCAGACAAGGATTGAAGGATCACATCAATCTAAAAATCTCTGTCTATGATGACACCGAGCTTCTCAAGCTCCTCAATATCCTTGATCATTGACAAACAATGATCTTGGACTGACTACCCATCACATATTTTAGCCTTAAAAAGTCTTTGGCAGACTTGATACTTGGCTGCACGACTTTGTTCACCAAATAACTCTTGTAGGTGAGCCAACATTTGACGGATAGTTATAATATTCTCATGCTGGCGCTGCAAGTCATCAGACATGGCACCCAACATGTAGTATCTGGCTTTGTTATCATCATCCATCCACTTTTCCAGAGATGCTCTCTGTTCAGTAGTCGGACGTACTGGTATGGCAGGTGGGTCCTGGTCCAAGACATGAGTCAGTTTCTCAGAATTCAAAATAATTTTGTAGTTCCTTAACCAATTCTTGAAATTGGATCTAGTCAATCTATGGGTGTCTAGTATTTTGATCAGGAGGTTGGACGCAGACATGTTTTCTGTAGAGAGTCAAAAGTTTCTAGTTAGATTTTGTAATCAGACTTAATCAATTTGTTTAGGGGTTTCAATTTTAAATAAATTAGGCTCCCACTATTTTCTCAGATCCCTACACTCCCTAGGTAGAGATGTGAAAATCTTCATGATTAGTGATTTCTAGTGGGTAGTGCGGTCTCACCGACTAGCTCACCACCTCACCTAACAGTTATTGGTGATGGGTCAACTGATGAGTGGACAACTCTTGTCCAATGATTCTCTAATCATGGTGCACCCAAAACTTGATCTCTAATTCATGAAGCTCACCGTGTCCGAAATATTGCTCCAATCTTTAGTTAAGTCAGACCTACCATTTGCACAAATTAGATTTCTGATTGGGTCCCTCACCATATCCAAAATATTGAGCACAACCCATCCTCTAATCCGTAGCATCCAATGCCTAATGGATATAGTTGCGTCTTCCCAGTGCAACTGAGCCACTATAACCAATCGAGAACAATCAACCCTAGGAAGGGCCCGCACATCCACAATGGTGGAAGACCTTAGACTTAATATTTTCTTAGGAATATTTGATTTAGGTCTCATTAAACTTGACTTGACATAGTCATAACAATTATGACTAACCTAGTGGCATGGGATAGCTCGAATTGTTGCCACCTCAAATCAAAACTGGGTCGACACATATGGTCAGGTAAGTGAGACCGATGGGAGGGATATGCCATTAATTTGACAAAAACACATTCAAGTCGAGTAGCTCCCAATTAAAAATCAGTCGGTCGCAACTGCCCAACTTACCTTAGACACCAAATTGTCGAACCAGAACCAATTGGGTTAGTCTACAATCCAGACTCTAACCACTGAGCCAAATTAGGTCTTAACTTGATCGAGTTACATCTAAATGTGATTCGATCTTGACCTAGACTTAATCCTATTAGGCTGGTCAATTATTAGCTTTCATGATCCCACCTAACCAAATTTTGATTCAATTTGATCAACCGCTAGACCCAATTGAGCTACCCAAGCTCGAACCCAATTTTATGAAAATAGCTTAGATCTAAAATTCTCAATTTTAGACCTAATTTGATTTCATAAGCTTAATTCATTAATTAAGTCTTGGATTCATAAACAAAATATGTAAATAAATCTTAGGGTTTCAGGATCTAAGGTTTTACAGAAAAGTAAATTTTGATTTCTGATTAAGGATGAACGTGCAGTACCCCTACATGCCATAAGAACACCCCATTGAATGAGAGGAGAGAATCTTAAACCCTACTTTGTTCCTATGACCGGACGGCCATTAGGAACACCTTAATTAGAAATATTAATTTAACTACAAAATTAGTTAGATCTAAGTTACATATCACATATATAATTTCATATCTAACTTATATATACTTTGGATACATCTCATGTATTAAAATATGATCTAATTAGCATACTTTCAGATCTGATACATCACATATAACATTTAAAAAGTATGATTTAAATTGAACTATTCAATATAAAATCTATTCTAGGCAGTTATTAGAATAATTCTACAACTAGTCTAGGCATACAACAGATCAATCTTATGTATTAATTAAATTTTTATTTTCTATTTTATAATCTGAATATAATATTTATAATATCAAAAAAATAGAGAATAAATTAGATCTAATTTATATTTTAATCATATTAAAATATAAAACTATAAGACTATTCATAGATTAAACTATTCCTAGTCTAGTCATGCATCTCATACATGTTCGATCTACTTAGATCTAATTTTAAATTTTTTTAATTTTAGATCTCATAATATATGATGTGATATCTGAAATTCATTAATATCAGATAAATAAAAATAAAAATTAGATCTAAATTAGATCTGAAATAGAGCCATCAACCTGGCTCTGATACCAGTTGAAAGAAAAAATCAGCTTTTTTCCTGTAGGATCTTCCAGATCTAATAAGATCTGGGGTAGAATATTATAAAAAAAAATATCCTATGATTATTTTAGATCTAAGATCTATTAGATCTAATTTCTATTATTTTATATTAAATCTAAAATTAAATCTAAAAATATGAGGAATAGAGAAATACCTCTAGGGTAACTAGATTACCCTGTAGATGATCGCAGCAATGCCCGAGGTTCTAAAATAGCCACGCAGTCACCTGGCCTCTACTGGTATCCACTCAAGCATGATCTAGATCATCTTCTCCTCATGAATCTTTACTCCAAAAATCAGATCTGGATCTGATCTGGAAGTTCTTCAAAAGAGCTTTTGAAGTTGGAGCAGCAGTTTCTCGACAGATTGCTGCAGCCTCCTGATCAAGGAGCCACCACACCTTGGACAAGTACCAGATAGATTTCCAACCTCTTGGATGTGAAGAGGGGAGGGAGAGGAGTAGAGAGGGTATAGAGAAGTGGAGAGGATTCAGGCTTTTGCTGGTTATTGAGCAGAGTCTCTAAACCCTAGGCACAGATAGAGTTTAAATAGACCCTGCTGCGCCATGCAGTGCCACATCATTCGACCAATCAAAAAATTCTAATTAATTTTGGAAAAATTTTGATTGGTGGAGTGATGTCATTTGATCATATTAAATAAAAATCTCCACAATCCCTCCTATTATTGGTGCCAACGCTGGATAAGCACAGTGAGATTGGCGCCCCACAGTCCAAGTTGATCAAGGGATCAGAGTCCTCATCTCATGGGACTCTATCCTTATCCACTTAGGGCACATGCCATATCTGATTATGGTGCCCACATCGAGGGCTAATTTAGTAGGTGGACACTTCACTAAAACTCTCCAATGACCTCTTGCCAAGTGGCCTTCAGTCCAAGGTCCATGGGTCAATGTTTGACCAATGTCCTAAAATGGAAATGACAGGTGACAGGAATTGGCAGGTGTTGTCTTAAATTCATCTCAAGAATTAAAGTAAGTCCTTAATAAGCTGGCCTGGCTCCAGTTAGACTGTGAGAAATCTTCTCAAGGTTCTCTGGGTGAGTCGAATCATATTTGGGTCAGTCGAGATAGAAAAGATTACACGAGAAAAAAGTTAGGCTCAATCATGTGCTAGCATGATTTCCTTGAATCTAATTAGATCTAATCCAAATCAATCAAACTGGGCTAGCTCAATTGATGACATCTAGACCTTAACTCTTGTTTGTGTGACCTAGTTAGATTCATTTCTGTATGGTAATGAGACATGTCATGATCTCATCATCGACATCATCGAAACTCCTTTCAATGGACCAGAACTCTTCTGATTCAGACAATTAGAATGATCGATCATCAAGATCATTTTAATTGCTCTCAAAATCTATCAGTGACACCTAGTAGTATATAGTGGCAACCCATTAGGAATGAAGATGAACCTCTCAGTGTAGCTACCTGTGTGATTGAGTTCTTTTATCATGAGTCCTGACTAAATTAGGGTTAAGGTGAACTCATCAAATCCAACATCAGTCATATGAATCAATCGATTGATCCGAGTCCAATATGAAACCCCAATAGAAAACTCTTTTCCATTATTTCACTCTGCCATGGCCATGGGCTTAAGGACTCGATCCTTCGACCATCATAGGACTACTCCTCTCATCTATCGAGATTGATAGATCCCATCTTGGTGCAATCTGGTTCCTACAATGAATATGCTACAGCCAACATACACCTCAGGGTTCCAAATGACTAGGAGATTGAGTTATGGTGTAGTCAAACTATAACACACTCAAGGTGAACTATCGATGTACCTCAAGTCAAAGAACTAGACACACAGCTGTAGCATCGAGCTAGTTATCGACGAGAAGGTAGACTTCCTTATGACTGCTCGAGGTGGTCACGCTTAGTACTCTCATTCTCAATGAATATCTATACTCTCGCTCTGGTGTCTCCACACTATAGACTCAAGACACATCTACTCTAAGGAAGCGATCGTACACCAACCTTCCAGATCGATCATCATTCTTGTGATGATCCTATGGTCAGGAGCTGTTTATGAGTTAGTTATGTAAATTTATGTCTTAAATTTCAACTCTTGAAAATATGAATTAACATTTCTACTAACTCAAAGGATGTATCACAGACATAATATACACAATATGATAGTAGAATAATCCTTTTATTCATTTATAGTCAAAATTATAAATTTATCCTTAAATTTGTACAGAAATGTGTCAGCCAATCTGACATCTAAGACACACATCTAACACAACGATATGGGACTCAAACACAAGTTTCAAGATTCCTAATGCTAGAACTGAAACTGATCTTCCATCTCCAATGTTTAGGAACCTTTCACCTTGCTCGAATCTCCTACTGACCTGCAACCAATTGCAAATATGGTAAGGGCTACCGATGTCCAATACCCAGTCAGCTATATCACAAACAAAAAAATTGCAAGGAGTTATCATATAAATACCTTGTCCAGTAATAGCTTGCTTCTTTCTCTACCCGTTCAGGTCCAGAGAGGCAATGTACTGAGGACAGTTCCTCTTCTAGTGCCCCTGTTTCTTGCAAAAGAAGCATTTAGCTTGACTCTTATCGAGCTTGATCTTTCTAATCTGGCTCTGCACTGATGTCCCAGCTTGAACTTACACCTTCTTCACTTTTTTCTTCTTGTTCTTCTTTCTTTTCTCAAAGGGTCGAGACCAGAAGATGAACCTCCCACTAAATTCACCGACTCCTTGTGGAGTTGGTGATCCTTCTCAAAGTTCTGAAGTAACACCAGTAACCCATGGTAGTTTACTTCAGACTTTGTCATTCTATAATGAGTGAGGAATGGGAGATAAGACTTGGACAGCAAGTTCAAGTATTGCATCTTTCCCAAACTGCTCATGCAAGAGAAAGCCGAGCTTGCCCAAATGCTCCATCAGCTCGATCATGTACAATACATGATCGGTGATAGAGGCACCATCTCGTATTTTGGTGTTGAAGATGGCACAACTAGTCTTGTGCCTCTCTGCATCATTGGGTGTGCCAAAGACATCCTCCAATACTTGAAGCATATCCTTTGACTGAGCCATCTCAAATCTATGACTGAACTCGTTGCTCATGACAGCCAGTATGATGCAGCGCACCGTGATCCAATCATTGAGCACTTCTGATAAGTATTTCTGACTGTTCCATATGCATTGACAGCTGGCTCTTTCAGGTGCAGGATCCGTTATCAACATATCGGATCCGTTCATGCTCCAGGACTATCTTCAACTTTCGATACCAGCTACCGAAGTTGGGTCCCACCAACTTATCATTGTCCAACAATGATCGGAGTGATAGGGGTGGCCATATCTGCACAAAGAAAAATCATAACCTAATTAGTAATTGATTCATTAAACCTAAAGATTTAGACTTTAATCAAAAGATATCTCCTACTATTTTATTCGAATTGATAGCCTCTA